>NC_082387.1:8688226-8711832 GCF_031168955.1 Gadus macrocephalus
CACTGCATGGTACCAGCTCGACTCGACTCGACTCGACTCGACTCGACTCAGCTCGCATTTTTGGCGTTTCCACCGCGAAAACATGGTACCTGGTACCTGAAGTGGCTGCTTTTTTTAGTACCGCCTCGCTCTAGGTTCCAAGCGAGCTGAGCCGATGCTAAAAGGTGACGTCGGCAGACGGCCGGCCACTGATTGCCCAGAGAGTGTGACGAAGTCACGAGAGCGACATGGCAACCATGCTGGTAACAGCCATAGCAGCGCCGCAGCCAACATATTCCACTTCTTCAACTTCTTCAACATGCCAGCTAATAATACGAACACGAATACCATTGCATCGATGTCCTCCATTGTTGTTATGTGGGTTCTGTCCATGTGTGGGTTGCGTAGGTGTTGTTTGCGACGCGTACAAAAATACGTCACGGCCCTTTCGCGCAGCCGACCCCGCCCACGTCCAGGAGGTACTATTTGCGGTGGAAAACGACCCGTGCTGCTACCGTGTCGAGTCGTGTCGAGTCGAGTCGAGCTACATGTGCGGTGGAAAAGCGGCATTAGTGTATATATAAATAAATATTAAGTCCCTACAACATCATAACCTTGAGTGTAATGTTGCTTGGACAGTCGTACAAGCACCATTTATAGTTCAACATTAAGCCACTAGAGATTATGATTAGTCTGTTTATACATCATTCATTTGGCTACACCAGCACGAACAGGATCCATAGCCGGACTGGGACTGGCCTGTTGCCAAGAAACACTTAAACATTTTGCTAGCTTGCTACTTTGCCTAGGTCTACACGTTACCACACTTTATATCATGTACATTTATCGGTATGTTTCCATTTATCGGGCCACCAGTGCAATAAGAGTCTGTCGACAGCCGCGTTGGTGGCATGTGTGATTCCAGTGTGTTAACAGCTTATTTATATATACAGTATATAGTTCACGTAGGCTAATTAACGTTTTATTAAAAACATCTGTAAGGCGGAGTGATACATGCAAAGTGAAAAGTCCCAGTGCTGTTATTCTCTCCATCGGCACTCGTGGAATGTCTCCTTTCCAATCAATATATTGGTCAGAACGAACCGTTGAAGGTGGTCAGGTACTTCAGGTCCTGCTAATGTCTGCCCTACCCTCCATGTGTTACATTAAGGGAGGACAGCCGCTGGGTGATATGGTCGTCTCAATATGGAACTAACACAAAACTGGGGCCCAACATATGACATTGGAGCCAACACTGTGCCCATTCATCTTTTAGAAATATGTTTCCTTCCTCTTTTTCTCCCTCTTGTTGGCTCTCGCTCTCTTGCTCCCTCTCTCCACCCTCTCTCTCCCTATCGCTCTCTCCCCCTTCCTCTTTCATTCTCTCTTTTCTCTCTCTCTCTCTTTCTCTCTCTCTCTCATTCTATCATTCTCCATCTGTCATTCCCTTTCCTCCCTCCTTCTTTCTTTCGCTCACTCTCCCCCTCCCTCTATCATTATTTATTTATCATTTTTCTCTCTCCATCACTCTCTCTCTCCCCCCTTTCCCTCTCTCTTCATTCGCTCACTCCCCGCTCTCTCTCTCTCTCACTGTGCTTAAGAGAGGCCATGTGCTCTCTCGATCGCCCTACCACCCTCTCTCTCTCTCTCTCTCTCTCTCTCTCTCTCTCTCTCTCTCTCTCTTTCTCTCTCTCTCTGTCTCTCTGTCTCTCTGTCTCTCTGTCTCTCTCTCACTCTCTCACTCTCTCTGTCTCTCTGTCTCTCTCTGTCTCTCTGTCTCTCTCTCTCTCTCTCTCTCTCTCTCTCTCTCTCTCTCTCTCTCTCTCTCTCTCCTCTCTCTCTCTCTCTCTCTCTCTCTCTCACTCCTTTAATGAGTCCTGGGGTCAAAGATCATCTTCTTCCAATGTAAGTGGAATGGCAGAATGCAAGAGCTGATGGGTTGTGTGTTGGAACCAAGCCTCCCGCTGTTAGTGCTGCAGACCACAGATGCCAACCAGTGGTGTGTGTGTGGGTGTGTGTGTGCGTGTGTGTGAGTTTTGGTGTGGTGTGTGCTGGATTCTCTGTGTGTATGGGTGCGCTCGCATTTTGCAAACAAAATGATAGACGCTTGCAATAGTAAAAATAATGACAGGGCATGCGTTCTTATTTAATTGTGCGCACACACACACACATACAAACACACACATATTTATATAAACACACATACACACACATTTAGAGCCATATGCAGACAGTTTTATTTTCCATATATGCAAATATTGCCCACCAAGATACAAATTATCATTGCTTGTAATAACGTGTTTCAGTGGCTGGAATTGCTTTGTGGGTGTGAGTGTGTTAACATGAGTCAAATTGCTGCAAAAAGTCGGTGTAAAAAAACAATCTTCAGCATGGATGTGGAAATGTTTCTAGTCATCCAAAAAAAATCCAACACATTTCTCGGAATCGTTAACAAAGAGGTTATGTGAACAAAAATAACAAATACAATTGCATTTATTCTTGTCGGTCATGTAACGCCGTTTTTTTTACGAGGACAATTATATTTCTCACGATAACTATAGCTTAGGGTTACGCAATGATTTTGATGTGGAGGAGAGGTAAAGGGAAGGGCGAGACTTTATTGGTCCTCTCGACAAATGCCTCATTAGTATGCGCCGTGTTTACCTCCCTGACTGAAGGCATGCACTATAGTGCAGGTTTAGGGTGTAAATGAAGACTAAAGGCTAAGGCCATATCCTTACCGAGGCCAGCTACTGATCCGACCAATGATAAGCAGCCGCTGGTAACTTAGGTGGTTGGAAATGAGAACCCTACTCTTTGTTGGACCATGGTGGGTACTCATGCGTCTAACCCACCAGTTTTTCGATCCAGCCAGCCGCTGGATCGAAAACTGGCTTGGCTGACAATAGTAGCACGCCGCGGCGAGACACTCACTGGAACAGTTCATGGTTTCGCTGGTCATTAGCTTCCTCGGCTAGCAACCCACTGGAATAGCTCATGATTTCGCTGGTCATTAGCGTCCGGGGGTAGCAAACCACTGGAAAATCCCGGCAGGTTAGTTGGCAGCCCTTGAAGCTAATGAGCAGCCAAGCCCGTAGATGATCCAGCGGGCGGCTAGGTTGGACGCATGAGTTAGCACCTTGAATGAACCAGCCTGGCTTATCATTGGCTGATTCAGGAGCTGGGGTCGGCAAGGATATAGCCTCCATCGGCAACTCGTGAAAAAATTATCGTAACCATGAGTTCTAAAAAACCTTTTTACATTTGTCACCATAATCTTTTTGTTTAAACCCAATAAAATATTTGTTCTTTTAGTTTTTTTTCTTTTATAAAGAGAAACATATACACCACAAATCTAGAACTTATTTTTTATGCTGACAATACTTTCGGCATCAATTTCACTCCATACCTCCGTACACGAGTTCTTGCTTGATCGCTGTTTTCCAACTCTGGCATTGATGTGTTCTACAGGTGGCCATGTGCAGTGCCGAGCACCACACTGTCTCTTAATCTACATGCACACAAACACAAACTCAAACGCACACACACTTTCCAGTTTGCATGCCAAAGTTTGCAAGCAATTGCGTTAATTTGTAAGTGTTCCATCTGAAAGTTATAATTTGTACTGTTTACACTGTGTGTGTGTGTGTGTGTGTGAGTGTGTGTGCGTTCTATTTTGGAAAGTCTGCCAACTTTTTGGCTTCCCGTTTTAGCGATTGAAACCTCACCGCCAGGAATCTAAACAATTAGCCTTTTCCTAGTCCCACCCACACCAACCTGAGCATGCACACAAGCAACACATATAAAACACACACACACACACACACACCATGAGGACACTGCCGTACCGTTAAGTGGCTGAGATTAAGAGTGTTCAGGTCCTTGATATACAAATGGTTTGGCCCATATGGACTGAGCGCTAGCTGGAGCGCTGCCAGGCAGGTTGTGGTGGAGTCTGGAACATCTCATGTGTCAAGGCCTCATTTATCCCTGGCTACTAAATGGAAACATGCCCAGACCTGCTAGGTAGACCTGCTAGCTAAACCTGCTAGCTAAAACCTGCTGGAAAGACACAGCCTCCCACACGTAAGCATGCCTGCATGCATGGGCACACGCACGCACGCACGCATGCATGCATACATACACATGCATCCACAGAAACAAACCAATATCAAATAAGCGCTGGAAAATAATCTCTCTTTTTCTCTCCCTCTTTCTCTTTCTCTCTTTCTAAACCTCTTTCTCTTTGTCTTTGGTGCTATCTCTCTCTCTCTCTCTCTCTCTCTCTCTCTCTCTCTCTCTCTCTCTCTCTCTCTCTCTCTCTCTCGCTCTCTCTCTGTCGTTCTCGTTCTCTCTCCAACAAAGTCAAAGATGCACATTGTCACATATAGCGTGTGAAACGGTTTAAGTTAGAAAACTCTGAGGGGGAAAAAAAAAGAGAGCGAGAGAGAAGAGAGGAGGGGGTGAATATAGGCCATGGGTTGTGTGCCCTAACTCAGAACAGCAGTGCTTTGATGTGACTTTCCACACTTTCATCTCGAGATTACAAGGGAGGCATGTATTGTTATGTTGTTTAAAATGTGTCCAATAGATATCAATGAATGTCTGTCCGTATTGTTCCAGCCAGTGATCAATCTCCATACGATCATTTATATATTACTGCATTTGAAGGATCTACACACTAGCCTCGTGAAGACAGAAATCACCATGAAAGATCGGAAAAAAACATTCTGTTGTGACATCTGACAATTATTTGGTCACTCAGATACAATCATCACGGCCGCCAGCTTTGCAGTTGTGCAATAAAGAAACTTTGGCCTTGTTGAAAGTAGCTTTCACATTAGGTATGTGTGTTTATGTGTGACAATGCACGCTAATGTAGGGTGTGTGAGTGTGTGCGTGTTTGTGCGTGTGTGTGTGTGTGCGCGTGTGCGTGCGTGCGCGTTTGTGTGTGTGTGCGTGCGTTTTTGAGTGTGCACGCGTGTGCGTGCCTGCTTAACAAAGAGTGCAATGTCTCGCTGCCTACTGGCAAATCATCTGGCCAAGAGCTGAGCAGATCAGCTCCACTCATTTAGGTCATGAAGACTGCATCTCCTTTTCTCTCTCTCTCTCTCTCTCTCTCTCTCTCTCTCTCTCTCTCTCTCTCTCTCTCTCTCTCTCTCTCTCTCTCTCTCTCTCTCTCCTCTTTTCTCGCCCTGTCTCTTTAATTTCTGTCTGTTTCGACGTCTTCTGTCTGCTACTCTGTCTCCCTCCCTCTCTATCTGACTTCTCTATCTTCCCCTCCCTCCCTCTCCCTCTCTCTTCCCTCTAAATGTCGTCTTCTCTCTCGGTGAAAGTAGGACGGCTCGGGTTTCCTAAGCTGCGGTGCACGCACAGGGATCAAGAATAAAGGAGGGGGGGGGGAATAAACAATAGAGATAAAAGAGAGAGAAAAAAGCTAAATAAAGGCAATTTTTGACTTTATTCACCTACAGGAGACGACATTTCGTGGATTGAGTACTGACACTGATGTCTCAACTCAATGTGCTGGAATAGTGTTGAGATTGTTAGAATTAATGGGAAAAACAGGGAAACTGGATTATATTCTAATAATGGCATCACCGGGAAGAAATTCTTCCTAGTTCTGAACGTTTTGTACAAGTATGTGCTGTGTTATTCCGAAAAAAGTACAGACATTGGCTGTCTGCTTGGTTTGGCTAGCTAGCTAGACAGTTTGGTTGGTTTGGCTAGCCTGCTTGACACCCTAATGGTGTGAGGTGTTCCCCTCCAAGGGAATAGCTTCCCTTGGATATGAATAACTAATGATCTCACACACGTGTAAAAGAAAGCTTAATAGAGACTAGGGCCCGACCGATATTGATTTTTGAGTGCCGATGCCGATTATTTTCAGAGAAAAATTACGATTACGATTTAATCGGCCGATTTAAAAAAACAAAAAAAAAAAAAAACAAAAAAAAAAACATATAAAACGTAGTTTTTGATACCTTAAATATACTTTAAACACTTTTGATGAATATGTGAATTGAATGCAGAACCTTTGAGTGTTTTAGAATACATTTACAGTCAAAAATGAGTGTAATGTAAAATGTAATATAAATAACTAACTCCCAATGTGCTGCGCTCGTGAGCAGTGACTAACACGTGCGTGCTGAGCAGTATGGTCTCACCGTTAGAGTCTACAGTATAACAAATTAACATGGCCTGGGACCTAAAGAAAAACAGGCACAACATGCTCAAACAACGCGTCTTGTGTACATTGGTGAGGTGAGCGCGCAGCTGCCTGAGCGAGCGTGCTTTCATGTTGTACGGTAAAATTCAATCTCCTCTTTTTTACTCCAGCTAAAGTTGTTAGTTAGTAAGGCGAGTAGGAGCGCAATCTGCAGGATACTAATCGCAATAACATTTATAAAAAAAATAAAAAAAAATAAAATAAAATAAATCGGTTGTAATCGGCGTATTTTTGGCCGATGCCGATTATTTTCAAAAAGGCTATAATCGGCCGATTAAATCGGCAGGCCGATAAATCGGTCGGGCCCTAATAGAGACACGCAATGCTTACTTTAAATACAATACTTTAAACAACAAGCAAAACAGAAAGCCTATATCTATATTGTAAGCTGAATGGCTCTGAAATCAGTGCAACAAGCAAACATTTATGGCTGTCATCCAGCTGCAACATGCATTTAATTATAGCTTGAAATTGTATTCATGAAGTATATAACGTCCATAATGCGGCACATTTTCCCGTGGGAATGTAAGAGGAAGGTGAAGGAGGAGGCGCTTGATTAAGATTGTGTAAATATGACCAAACACATACCTTTGCTTCCAGCGCTGCAGTACTTAGGCTGTTTGCAATGGCCCTTGACTGATAGGGGCCCTAAATACGTATTTGAACAAAAGGTTCACATTTGAAACGATTCCGTTTCCTCGTCGGACATTACAAGATGGCTGACTAAGTTTTTATGTTACATACGTATATTGTCTTCTGCTAGTAATTATGTGTGTGGGCAGAGAGTAAAGGATGTCTGGATCCATACATAAATTCATGCATGATTAAAAAGCAGAACAAATTAATTGCTAATGGTCCAAGCTAGCTAGTTAGCTTGGACTATTAGCAATTCATTTGTTCTGCTTTTTAATCATCTCGTTCTCTATTGATAACTCGTTCTCTATTGATAATCTCTTTCGGAGAATGTCTAGAGATGCACATAATTTATTCTTGCTAAATTGAGATATTTTATGGGCAATACTACATTTTATTACCCACTTCTGGTCAAATACATTCATATATTATGTTCGCTCTTTCACATAAATATCTGTCATAACTTGATAATTTGTGGAACGTTTACATATGATTAGCTTACATGAGTTTATGGTTGCTCTGAATACCCTAGCTCAAACAGGCTGCAGTACACTTACCGGCCATATGTTGTTTAGCAAATGTATAACGATTGTACTACAAGAGTGCTCAAATCATACCAATGCAGTTATCTTAAATTTGAATGGATTAATTTGGTTCTAGCGAGGTGTGTTTACCGAAAATTTGCTTTATTGTGGTAGTCCGGCCAAATTATATGTTTTTTCATTGGGCCCATATCTCTGGTTGCTCCCCTGCTTGCTAGTCCCAGAAGTTGCGAAACGATAATTTTTTTGGTAAAGAATCTTTGGGGGCGAATAACATAGTGTGAAATCAAAAATGTAAATTATCTCTTGGCCTGGGTTTATGAGTGAATAATTCATTTCATATTTCTGTATATCACTTCATACACACTATACTACACATCCATAATCAAATGTGTCTCAAAATCGTTTTTAAATGTGCTAATCCTAACGCCATACATTCCTGATTTGGGCTACGAGTTCGGAAAAACAAATGGGTTTCTGTTTGCTTTCTTTCCGAAGTAAACACAAGTTTCCACTCCATCACCACCAGTATAATGAACTTTTAAATGCTATGCTTGAATGGGGATAAAAAAGAAAGCTGACCTCTATTCATGTTCAGCGCTGCTGAATTTGACTTGGGTGGCATCCAGGGCCTATTGGCTACCGTCATTCTCTGCCGTTATGCGAGGGCTCCGAAAGATTCCATTGTTTACAGACAGAACACGCTCTGTGGGCTAACCAACCCACCAATATGGCTGGCCTGCTGCAAAAAAGACTGTTGCAGTTGCCGGGATGGGACTTGGCAGAGGGCCAAAGTATGGCACGTCACTTTGTACTGTCAATGTGCAACGGGAGCCTCGCCATCGTTTATGTAAATGTCCACTGGCAGTGCACGCGTGCACACAGGCACTTACCCATGCGCGCACACACACGCACACATGCGCAAAAACACACAAACACACACACACACACACACACACACACACACACACACACACACACACACGCGCGCGCACACACGCACACACACACACACACACACACACACACACACACACACACACACACACACACACACACACACACACACACACACACACACACACACACTATAGATCTCTCCATTTCTGTAATAAGTAGAACCTAATAGATTTTTTAGTTTGGGGTTTTGTCGTCGTGTAAGGGTGTGTAATTTTTGCGCAGTTAAATGAGACACTACTCTACCCCTACGCTTAAGCAAACTAACAAAAACAATGTTGTAATTATGAATGTTATTTCGAAAGAGGATGAGGACTTGTCGTTCTTAAAATCGGCCTAAATCCAGATCCAGTCATTGAAGCACATTTGCCATGTCTTCATTAATTTAAGGCGCATAGATTTGCGTCATCCAAGTAGAATTATAATCCTGAAAGAATGGTGTAATGCCACTGTGTGAAGGGTATTTTATTTTCCCTTGAAAATGATATTAGTACTGAAAGATTAATGGGCTCAGCTGATGGACTGAACAGAATTGTGGATGAGCTCCAAAAAGGGGTGGGGTGTGTGTGTGTGTGTGTGTGTGTGTGTGTGTGTGTGTGTGTGTGTGTGTGTGTGTGTGTGTGTGTGTGTGTGTGTGTGTGTGTGTGTGTGTGTGTGTGTGTGTGTGTGTGTGTGTGTGTGTGTGTGTGTGTGTGTGTCTCTCTCTCTCTCTCTCTCTCTGTGTATGTATGTATGTGTGTGTGTCTGTGTGTAAGGAATTTCCCTGTGGGCAAGAGGTTTCCACTGGAGGAACGAGATGGAGGTCACTCCATGGCACTCTTGCATGTGGAGGCGTTTACGACAACACAAATGGATACATTTAAAGCATGCACCCTTGCCCTTCCGTCTCGCTCTACTCCTTTCTATTTTAAAAGGTTCGCCGATTTGATTGAAAGTTGTGCGGTCAAAATCCAGCATGACTTTCTCCAACACCTTGTCAATGAAGACATGTCAACCAACGAATGGGTGTGTTCGTTATGTCATATTCCTCTCAATGTTACCCTTTCTTCAGTCTCCTTCCCCGACCCCATCGCCAATATAGATCCACCAGAGTCGGGCGTCCCTCTCCCCTGTACATTATCTCGCCGGCTCTCCCGTAGCGTCCTGCAAGGTGCTCCTCTGGTCTAATGATTAATGTGCTTTGAGAACCGAGGGTTAGAGGATCTACTGCAGGACATTCTTCACCTGATGTAATTGCTTGTAATGCTCTTGCAATACCACCAAGTGGGTCTATTTATAGAACCCTACCTCAAAGTGTAGACATGCACACATCACCCTCTTTGCGTGTCAGAGGTTCGGAGTGTGTGTGTGTTTGTGTGTGTGTGTGTGCGTGCGACGGGCCCTGTATGGGTATTTGTGACTTGTGCTTACCTGCTGTTTAAATAAGCCTACGTTTTCTCACACTCTAAATTGCAGTTTCTGTTTGCCAGGTGCTTTATTTACTGCCCGTGTGTGTGTGTGTTTGTCCCCGGCGCGTGTGCGTGCAGACCCTGTGTGCGCGTGCTTCTGTCCTTGTGTCTGTGTGATCAGAGGGACAGTGGCCGTGCTCTGAACACTGTGTGCGTCTCCCGCCCTGTCTCGGCCCACTGTTTGCACAGAAACTCCGGTGTCCGCATACGTGCAGACACAAAAGGATGAGAGCTATGTGGTGGAGAGCACGTCTGTGTGTGTGTGTGTGTGTGTGTGTGTGTGTGTGTGTGTGTGTGTGTGTGTGTGTGTGTGTGTGTGTGTGTGTGTGTGTGTGTGTGTGTGTGTGTGTGTGTGTGTGTGTGTGCGTGTATTTGTGTGTGTGTGTGTGTGTTTGCCTTCTGCACATGCCTCTTTGTGTTTGTGTGTGTGTGTGTGTGTGTGTGTGTTTTTGTGTGCTTGGCATTCGTGCGAATGTCTGTGTGTGCGTATTTGGCATTTGTGCGCAGGTTTCTTTGTGTGTGTGTGTGTATGTGTGTGTGTGTGCGTTCTGCATTCGTGCAAATGGCTGTGTATGTGTGTGTGTGCGTGTGTGCATGTTTGGTAATTGTGCACATGTCTCTTTGTGTGTGTGTGTCTGTGTGTCTGTGTGTGTGTGTGTGTGTGTGTGTGTGTGTGTGTGTGTCTGTGTGTGTGTGTGTGTGTGTGTGTGTGTGTGTGTGTGTGTGTGTGTGTTTGGCATTCGTGCGAATGTCTCTGTGTGTGCGTGTGTGCGTTTGTGCGTGTTTGGCATTCGTGCGCATGTCTCTTTGTGTTTGTGTGTGTGTTTGTGTGAGTGTGTGAGTGTGTGTGTCTCTGAGTTGCCCGAGGCTCCAAGTCGCTCCCAAGGGGATTACATCATAGAGCTGTTATCAGACCTGAGTCATCCGAGAGCCTGAGAGCCCCCCCTCCCCCACCTCCCTCCTTCCTCTCCCCCGCCCTCTGTCCCTCCAGCGCCACACAATGGGGAGCATCTGTCTCTCTGTGTTCCTTCATCTATCTGTCTGTATGTCTGTGTTTCTGTGTTTCTGTCTCTATCTGTCTGTCTCAGTCTTTTTGTGTCTGTCTGTCTCTGTCTTTCTGTGTCCGTCCGTCTGTCTCCGTCTTTCTCTGTCTGTCTCGCGGTCTCAGTCTTTTTGTGTCTGTCTGTCTGTCTGTCTCTGTCTTTCTGTCACTATCTTTCTGTGTCTGTCTGTCTGTCTCCGTCTCATTTTGTCTGTCTGTCTCTGTCTTTCTGCAGCTGGCTTGCTTTTGTGTCTTGTCTGTCTGTCTGTCTGTCTGTCTGTCTGTCTGTCTGTCTGTCTGTCTGTCTGTCTGTCTGTCTGTCTGTCTGTCTGTCTGTCTGTCTGTCTGTCCATCCACCCATGTATCGATCTATTCTATGTATTTTATTTAAATAAAATCCAGAACTCCAGAGAGGTAAAACACTAACTGAAGTCGATAAATGGGGTAATGGGAGTGAATCAAACAATTTCCTGGAACTGGGCCACAGAATGAGGCTATACTCATCTCCACAGGCATAATTGAGTGCAAAAATACAGATGTGCAATATAACACACAGAAGTAACTTTTATTTAAAAAAGCAATATATAAAATAATCGGGAGAGGTTGAACATCTATCCATGAATCTATCTGAGAACGGACACAAGTGTATGCCTTTGTGGGGTCCCAACCGCAAAGCGTCATTGTTGGTAATTTCAAGGTTGGGCAACATTACTCATTGTTACTTCACTGTTAAGTACACACTGGCAATCGTCTACACATGATGTCCCCTAAATAATTTAAACCTTTTTAAGTACATGTTTAACCTAAGATGCGTACTCGTTTGCTCTGTGCTCTGTCCCTAACCAAACATGTTTTAAGAATATTACTTAAGATGCATGCGCAAACACAAAATATATAAGTTGGAAGTTGCTAACAGGTTACGGTTGCACTCTGTAATGTTTGAAATGTTTACAAAACTACGTTCAAATCAAAGTAGGAATCAGTAACGTCATGGTTGCTCAGGACAGATCTGGAACAGACTGAACCTTCTCCCATGTCCTACTGCCATGAATGAACTGTGTTCGTGTCTCCTCCCTCCTCATCCTCCTCCTCCTCCCTCTCCTCCTCCTCCCCCTCTTTCCTTCGCCTCATGTCAGCTGACACACACACACACACACACACCCACACACACATAGACAACACACATACACACACACACACACACCCACACACACACACACACCCACACACACACAGACACGAGTGCACGCACACAGCATGACTCAGTCTTCACCAGGGTCATTGCATGAGACAGGAAGAGCCGCCTCCTCCTACTCCTCTTCCTCCCCCCTCCTCATCCTCAGTCCTCCTCTCTCTTCACCATTCACCAAGCCATTAGCATTATTATTATTATGCTCCTTATGACCGAATACACGTTCCATTCAGACCCTATAAAAATAACCACTTCTTTGGGTGATAGATTAAGAAACGTTCCGTCCATATACAAATGTAAGTCTTAGCATAGGTTTGCATCAAAGAGAAGGTAAGATTTCCGTTGCGGGTTCAACAATTTGGTGAGTGACTTTTTTTCACTGTCGAATGCTGGTGATTCAAGTAGCCTCAGCCTTTTTTATATTTATCTAATATTTCTGAATCAAACTCAGATTTGAAAATAAGTTGAGAAATAGAAAACCACTTGAGGAATATAAATCATTTGAACCTGGGAAGGAATTTTAAATGTCTTTCACATCTAGCCCAAAGAAGTCAGTCCAGAAATGGGCATTCACGGTGATTTGCATTGAGTTGTCACCAATCAAATGTTGGTTGAATTGAAATTAACATTGCTTTCATTGAATGAGTTAGCCATGGTCAGTGTTGGGGTAGTTACTCTAAAAGAGTAATTAGTTACTTATTACTAGTTACTTCTGTAAATTGTAATGAGATTACTTTACTAGCATTTGAAAAGTAACTTCACTACTTATTACTTTACTTTCCCGTTTCTTAATTTACTGTGTAGATAAATGGACTAACCCTAAATCCACAACCAACAGGATAAAGGAGGCTGTGGTGATCAATCAGTGGTCAATCAGTAGCAACAATTTTCAAAACACAGCCTTTGGGAAACATGCGAACAAAACCAGCTTGTTTTTAGATTCATGGTCAATGAAAATATAAACACTTTAACCAGCCTGTCTTTCTGTGTTAGCTGCACTCCAACACTTGAAAAAAGCTTTGCCTGTTTAGGCGGGGTCGGCTGCTGATCGACTCCTTCAGATGACCGGAGAGCATGATCTTTCGCCACAAGTTTTGTGTTGCCATGCTGGGCTGACAAATGCTTGGACAGGTTGCTCATTGACTTGGCAGAAGTTGAAAGACACCTTGCGCCTGGGCATAGAGTGCATTTCACTTGAATATAAATTGAAAGTAGAGAGAATATCGCCACTGGCCGAAGCACTCCGTCTTCGGCCAGTTTTCGTCTCCATCTTCATTCCCTCTCTTTCGCGCCAGCAGCTACGTCCCTCAAATCGATCGCTATGATTGGCTAACATGCCGAGGCAAGCCTCCTATGCCACACGAACCTGTAAAAGGTTTGTGTGGCATAGGATTTCCCCTTGTTAATTTGGTTTGTGTAGAACCGAAAATTGGTTGCTATGGAAACCCGACATTACACTTTAGTACTCTATTGCCGGAGCATGGCTGACTCTGACCGCTACGCGGCGCTGTAGCCCTTTCAACAAGTGGTAGTAGAGCCACCGGCTATTTACACCGACTCTGCATGTAAACACACTGACTTAAACAGATCATAACTTTACTTTACACACAGGCAAACACGGCTTGGGTAACGCAGGACGTTACTATAGTCCAGTAAAGTATTGTAGTTACCGATATTTTTTATGTAATGCGTTACTTTACTTAGTTGTCCAAAAAAGTAATATCGTTACTGTAACTCGTTACCCCCAACACTGGCCATGGTTATGCCATTACTCTGACCAACGGAAACGGTGAAAAACTCAAATTTCGACCGTTGTAATTATCTTCCAGACTTTTCAACCTGTCACGTCGTGTGCAAGTGCGAAAGGGGGTCCTGTTTAACCGCGTACGAGGAGGGGACACCTTGAACCACTCATTCATGTGTCTGAGCACCAGCTAGCTAGCTACACCGGCCAGCTACAGCTAGCGATGCCGGCTGGGCCCCTGCACTCTGACTGGACGGCAGGGTGGGCCGGGGGTGGGGGTTTTCCCCCGCTGGCCGTGACGTGACGGAAGGTGTGTCAGCTGGGGACGTGTGAGTGTGTGTGCGTGCGCTCATGCGCGTGGGAGAGGTGGGGGTGGTCTGAGGGTGGGAGAGACAGCTGTCTGGGTGAGATAAATGGTTTAACACAGTAGGAGTCATTCACTGTCCACATTCTACTGGTGTGTGTCACTGGCCGGTTTCTGTTTCCCCCCCCCCCCCTCCCCCAACCTGGCCTCTCTCTGGCTTCTCTCTCTCTCTCTCTCTCTCTCTCTCTCTCTCTCTCTCTCTCTCTCTCTCTCTCTCTCTCTCTCTCTCTCTCTCTCTCTCTCTCTCCCCCCCCCCTCCCCCCTCTTTCTTGCTCTCTCTTTCTCTTTCCATTTCTGTCCCTCTCTCTCTCCCCCCCGTTTCCTTTCTTCTTTCTCTCTTTCGTTTTCTCTCTCCCCATGCAATCTTCCTCGACCGAGCACCTACTTGCGTGACTATGCGTGTTTGGTTTGCCCCCCCCAGCGCTCTTTCCAGACCTCACCATTTCTCTCCCCTCCCCCACCACACACTCACACTCACACACACAGACTCTCTCTCACTGAATTCAGCCTAGAGTCGTGACGTGACTGCACCTGTAGATTCAGAGAAAGATAGATTGATAGATAGATCAAAATGAATGATTTGTGGATATCTGATCAGGGTGTGTGTGGTTGGCTGGTTGTGGTTGTGTGTGCGTGTGTGCGCGTGTGTGTTGATGCACGTCTCTCTGACTCTTCATGAGAAAGACCCAAGTTTTCCCCTTTTTGTTCAGTTGAGGGGAAGAATGTTGGCACACGGTGTCTGTGTGTGTGCGTGTGGGTGTGTGAGTGTGTTCTGTGTGTGTGTGCGTGCGTGTGGGTGTGTGTGTGTGTGTGCGTGCGTGCGTGTGGGTGTGTGTGTGTGTGTGTGCGTGGGGGGTGGGTGTGTGTGTTTGGGGAGGAGGGCAAAGTTCAAGTGCTCCAGGTTAGTTTTATTTCATTTGCTCTGTAATGAGTCTTGTTCCTGGGGAGGGGGGTTCAAAGTCATGCCACAGAGCGGGGGAGACGATAAGACGAAGTGAGAGATTGAAGGGGGGGAGAGAAGGGGAAATAGAGAGAGAGGGGGGAGGGGGAGGAAGAAAACTGTAGATAACGAGACAAGGCCCTCCCATCCAACAGGGCTGTTAGCTGAAGAAGAAAAGCAAAGAAACTGGATTTGATATTTTCAATATAGCTCCCTCCTTCCTTGTTCATGTGCTCTTCCTCTTCTTTCTCTCTCTCTCTCTCTCTTTCCCCCCTCTCTCCCATTCTCTCTCCCTCTCTCTCTCCCCTCCCCCTCTCTCTCTCTCTCTCTCTCTCCCCCCACTCTCTCTTCCCTCTCTCTCTCACTCTCCCCTCTCTCTCACTCTCCTTCCCCCTCTCTCCCTCTCCCCCCACTCTCTCTCTCTCCCTCTCTCCCTCACTCTCCTTTCTCCCTCTCACTTTAAGGTTTTAAAAAAAACGTGTACAGCTGAGATCTTCGCGAGAGCCGCCTGAAAAAGTAGCCTGTGTGTCTTTGCATGACTGTGCGTCTGTATAGTGGAGCCTCCCTGCTTGTGTACACTAGAGTGTGTGTGTGTGTGTGTGTGTGTGTGTGTTTTGCCTGTGTGTATGTGGCTGTATATGTGTGTATTTTGCCTGTGTGTATGTGAATGCCTGGGTGTGTGTGTGTGTGTGCCTGTGTGTGTGTGTGTGTGTGTGTGTGTGTGTGCGCGCCGGGTCTGAGTGCTTAGGTCTGTGTGGGAATGATTACATCAGCCTGCTGCAGCCTTATGATTGGTCGGTGAGCGTGTGGTTTGATTCACTGTGCCTGGGAGCCCGTGGCTGAGGCTGTAACCCTTTGTGAGGGAGGGAGGGAGGGAGGGAGGGGAGGGAGAGAGACACAACAGACACACAGAGCGAGGGGGAAAGAGAGAGAGAGAGAGCGAGAGAGAGAGAGAGAGGAATAGAAACAGAGACTAGAGCGAGGGAGAGAGAGTGGGAGAAAGACAGAGTTGTCAGACACAACCGGCACAAGGAGCTCTGTGCTGTACTGTACCCGAGCCACCGGTAGCCACCGCTCCTCTCTTTCCAGCTGACACTTTGGGCTGTCTCGTTTCGCGTCGGAACCGGTTTCCAGGTCACACAGCGCAGCCGGCGCGCCAACACACAGAGTGCCTCCGAGGAGGTTGAGAGGACCTTACTCCAGGCTATGTGTGACAGGTAGCATCGCTGCTGCTGCTGCTGTCAGGTGCCTGCGTTGCTTCCCGTCCTCCCTCCAACCAGACTGGATTTATATTGAGTCTTTTTCCTTCCTCTGTTGGCTGGTGTCAGCGTGGAAGGAAGTGGGCTGCGCAGGGGGGGGGGGGGTCCTGTCTTAGCAACTGTGTGAGTGTGCGTGGGGGAAAAGGGAGCTCGCTCCAGCAAGAGAAAGATTACAGAAAATGCCTTCATGTTCTCCTGACTGCTGCCTTTTGCCGGCAGTTGAGGTAAGACCGCTCGATTCCTCTTCTAAATCTCCCGCTCTCTCTCTCTCTCCCTCGCTCCCTCGCTCTCTCCGTCTCTGTCTTTCTGTCCCTCTCTCCTCCGTCTCCCCCATATTTGTCTTTTTCCGGATGCGTACAAGGCCGTCTTGGCGACTGAACATGGCTAGCCTGTCATCCGAGCAGGGGGAGATGTGGAAGGAAGTGAAAGGTCTGGTGGTTTTCCTTCTCAAAGTCAAGCCGGCGAACCTTCGGTTTGGTGGTTTGTCGCCGCGAGAATCGGTGTGACACAGGCTGGCCGTGCGGCTAAGGGCCGGCGTTCTGTACCAACTGTCACGGCCCAAACTGTAAAACCGTCTCCAGAGGGACGGATCATAGCGGCTCATCGCTACCGGCTAACGCTCTGTGGCGCGTGTGGGCTATTGGGGCTACGCTACTCGGACTATGCTATGATCCGGTAGAGGCTAAAGTTATGGTTTTCGTCTTGCTCATCTGTATGTATAGATATACTCTAGATACAGTCTATATATCTATGTGTATATTTTAACCTGCCTGTAACTACACAGCCCTCAAATGATGAGTGTGAGTTGCAGTTGTGTTCCCCTGCGTATGTCACAGCAATATGTGACATAGGATGACCTAGCATGACAAGTTGGCAACTTGAGAAGACTGAGAGCAATTTAAACAAGGCTATTTCTTAAGGCACATGCCAGATGCCGGGGCTTTTACCTCGACCATAAGGGCCCGGAGGTAAATACTCAGGGCTTTTATTCGCATGATGTTTGTGGTTCTCACTGCTGGGGGTTGTGTCACACATTCTGACGTGAGATCATTTTCCTCCAGAAAGCCGATGTCACTCAGAAATATGAAGTACTGGAAGAATCAGATATGTTGGTGAGACTCATCCCATCACTATCTCATGCACTGCTTTCGTATAATGCACGTATGTAGTGCGTGTGTGTGTGTGTGTGTCGGTGTATGTATATGCATGTGTGTGTGTCTGTTTGTGTTTGTGTGTGTGTGTTTGCGCGCGTGTGTGTGTGTGTCTGTTTGTGCGTGTGTGCCTGTGTGAGGGTGTGTGTGTGTGTGTATGAGTATGTGCATGTGTCTGTGTGAGGACGTGTGCGTGTCTGTGTGAGGACGTGTGCGTGTCTGTGTCTCTGAATGTGTCTATGTGCCGCTGAGTGTGTGCTTATGTGTTGTGCCCTCACGCCGCGGTTGTGAATGGCGTGCATGACACATACTGTCTAACAAATTGGAAGCAGATGATGAATTATGCAACAAAAACCCACAGTTGGAACTCCGTGAGAAGTAAATATGGCCATAATCCGATCCCCGCTGAACACAAACTATATTTTAGCTGTGAAATTGAAACACTTGTTATTTTTTTTATGTTTTGAATTCAAAATAAATAAGTGTTTGATTTAAACTCAAATAGAATCAATTGAACACTTTTTTTATTGCTCATTATCGGAGGGAACACATAAGGGGATTGTGCATCCGCCTTCACAATCCATGACCTCATGAGGCACACATTGACGACTCCTCACTATGTCAACGGCTGTGTGAGCCCTGTACCGGGCGCCATGTTTGCCCAGCTGTACAGTACAGCCGAATCACTCCCGAGGAGAAGTGCTTGCCTTTGAATTCTAGCGCCACAATTGCTACATTGTGTCAAGTGTCTCCGTGTTTCTATACAGCAGTGCTGCTGTAATTACAGGGGCTTGCCGCATACGCTACATAGCACACCCGAAGCACGATATGATAGACGTTGAGCATGATTGGCTGCTGTCCCGCTGCCTTTTTGGGCTGTGTAATCAAAAGTGCCACGTTGTAAAATCAAGTGTCGGCCACATCGATTTTAACAACCAAAAAACAACAAACAACAAAAAGTATCTTCACAACGCACACGCCCTTCAGCAAGTCGAGCACAGCTGGCATTCCCTAGCTTGACTCTCCTCCCGCGACGTATTTATTATTTTTGGAACGGCGGGCACGGCCACTAAGACCGCCGGTCGCGTTCCTCTGTCCGGATTCCTGACCTCTTCCTCTCTCCCCCCTCTGGTCTGGTGCTCCCCGCCCTCCTGCCATGCAGATCGTGAAGATCTTCAGCGAGGACGGCGTGGGCAAAGTGGTGGAGACCCCGGCCGACATGACGGCCAGGGACCTGTGCCAGCTCCTGGTGTATAAGAGCCATTGTGTGGACGACAACAGTTGGGCGCTTGTTGAGCACCACCCCCTACTGGGCCTAGGTAAGTGGCAGTCACCCCCACCCCCCCACCCCCCCCCCCCCCACCCACACACCCTACCGTCAACCCCCCCCCGCCTGGACAGAAAACCACACTGTGCGTGCACACACATACACACGAATTTGGCACTTTCATTTGCTATGCATGCATGCATATATTAAAAGGCACGTACACTTGCATTGTACACAAGACGTGTGGGCCGACACACGCACACACACACACACACACACACACACACACACACACACAAACACAAACACACATACAGGTACAGTAGGATGTTGGGCTGTGACGCATACAAGCATACAGGTGGTGAAGGTTTTCTCACAGGCATCCATTCAGCACACAAAGTGCATTCTCACTCGGCTCTGCCTTGGGTCAGTGCTGGCACGTGCTTCCAAGTTTGGAGACTACGAATATAGAGACACAAAGTCTGATAATCTAGAGCATGACATTTAGATTCATGTGCCTAACCGCGACCGTGCTACCGACTTTGTATTGGTATGTGCTCCAGAAACTATAGCTCCAGGCAAGATAGTGCAGGAAACGCTAATATCTAATGACTCGATGTCTACGATGCAGTATTGTAAGAAATGGTGGGTATAGACTGGGCACAAGGTACTTTATTCTATCTGATGGTCTTGCTTGCCATCTCACAACCAGGGCCAGGCAAGACGCTGGTTAATGGTGACTGTTAAGTGTGATGCTGGGTGGCAGAGTATGCATAGGGAGGCCATCCCTGCTGGAGTCATATAGGGAGAGTGTGAAGGCCTTCCTAACCAATCAGGGGGCCGCAATTAAGCACTGGGGCCTATTGAGACTCAGCAGACCCCTGGGGCAGCCAGCTGAAGCCAGCTTGCATCACTTGTATATGTTGGGGCCAAAGCCATGAATTAGACAAGATGACTGCTGTTGATATTAAGTGATGCCTCTGCATCACTTTATGTCAGCATGCATAATTACGCAATTGCCATACATTTCACTAAGGAGCCTATAAATAGATGAAGAATAGGAGCCATTATGCAATATTCTGCCTATAAGCCCAATTCTATTCCGAATTATCTATCTCACTCTCCCCTTTTCTCGCTCTTGCAATTTTCAAGTTGACGCCCTCCTTCCTTGTTCATGTATTCTTCCTCTTCTTTCCCTCTCTCTCTCTCCCTTTCTCTCTCTTGCACTCTCTCTCTTTATCTCTCTCTCTGTCTCTGTCTTGTTCCCTTGCTCGCCCTTTCTCTCTCTTGCATTTGTTTTATCAGGATGACCAGCTTCACAAACGTACGTCATAGCATCTTTCTTCCCACACTATCCCTCCACTTCTTTTGTCCAGTATATATCTCTGGGATAGCTTCTCTGACCAAAGATAGTGTTGCTGTGGAAGCTGCTGTGGTCATTATTCGCTGTGATAATTCATGAACGTTCCCGGTACTATATTTTCTTTAATCACCTCCCAAAAAGCCTAAGCAGAAACAAACGTTTTTATCTGCATGTGAAAGACTTCGCTCAAGGCTTTGTGATTGTTTTAATCTAAATAAATACTATTATCATCATGCGTTTCCTTTGCGCGGTAATGGGAGGGTGTTGCTGCATGAAGACCCTATCTCTCATCCGCCGAGAAATCTGCCACACTGAGTGGAGTGTGACCTCGTTGCGTGTGTCATCCTCATTATAATTGCATGGATAATACCTGCGACGTTACGTTTAATAATTAGTTATCGCCGACAGCCAAAGTAAATACAGGCTGATCTGCACACAGTGAAAGCACCAGAAGAAGGGATACATGCCAATATCACATTCATTATAAGAAATGTTCAAGTAAAATAGGCCTAACAAACACTTCCATGGAGCAGATGAACTTCCAGAGGTCTAAGATACAGATGCAGATGCAGAAGTAAAAAACCGAAAACAACACGGTGACACCCAAAGCAAAAGAAAACCTCTGTCTACTTCTGCTCTCCTCCGTAAAGTAAAGCATTGTAAGGCCATTGATCGGCTTCCCTGTAATCCCCCCCCTCCTCCCCCCCCCCCCAGGGACCAGGGGTAGTGCGATGGAGGTGATGGATGGGGGCGATCTAAACAGCTATCTCTTGGGCGAGAGGCTGTTAAGTAGTTAAGTTAGCAGGGGATACGAGTGACGTAAGCCACTCTGGATACTGAGATGGTTTCAGGGAACTCGGGGTTTCGGGCGCTTTGGATGCATTATTTTCTGCGGGATAACTGACGCACAGGCGAGTAACGTTCCGTTGTGGAATTGGACGGTTCAGCCGAGCGTGCAATGTCCGATATCGATCTGGACAAAGGAGAGTAGTGCTCATGCCAGGTGGAAATGAAATGTGTTGCATTTTTGAGTTATCCGATTGATATCTGCTAAAACGCATGCTAGTGCCAGGTGTAACAGGCCTCTGTGTCTGTGGATCTATGTTCTTGGGGAAACGGTGTTCCTGTTTTTAACTGCTTCGTATCACTCATTTGTGTTAAGTGGCACAGTGGATTTCGGTGACAACAACACAAATGAATCATATAAAGCAGTTCATAATGATTTTAGACCGCCGGTGCCATCAGATGCCAAATGTGCTATTGCCTAAACTAGATAATACTGATTTGATCTGTTACCATGACAGACCATCAGTATGTTGTGTTAGAACTGTTTAGTAGAGCATTGCATTGTATTCAAAGGGTGGAGATATGGATTAAGAAGTTAGTTTTAATAGCTGACGTTATGTTTGGTTTCACTCTCAGTTTCATACTTTCTATTGTGAATTGATATTCTCTAACTATTTATCCTATTTCAAGCCAAGCTATACATTTTGCGTATTTGTCTCATACTGGCTCCATCTCCATGCATGAAGATATGGTTGGGCAACGGTTAACATAGGGAAACTCAGCGGCTTAACTGGGAAACTCAGCGGCTTAACTATGGTTAAGCACTCCACAATGAGGGCTGGTAAATCAGGCCTTCCCATTGGCCGTGAAGGCCGTAAAAACGTTAAAGGCTGGATCCCTTTCAAAGTGTGTGTGTGTGGTGGGGGGGGGGGGGGGGGGGGGGGGGGTGGACTTCGCCCCCCTAGCCCCCGCCCTTGGGAGCGAGGTCCCATTATAAAGCACTTAAGGGAGACAAGTCAGGTCTGTGCTCTGTCTCGTGTCTGTACATTTAACCAGATGTGTGAGAGCAAGTGTGACTTTGTTTTATTTAAAATTTAGCCTAGTAAAATAATAAATAATAAAAATAAGAGGTATGAAAGTAAATAACAGGCGTGTCCCTGGGAATGGGGGGGAGGGTGGCTATAAACGGGCTGGTGTGGGGTCTGCTCTGCTATTCCATTTCCATGTTATAGCGTGTGAATATTTTTGCCGTGATTCGGCACTAACGCAACCAGTGGCAGCAGCTGAGGTTTGGCTCGTGGGGATGGAAGGTTGTTCTCTGGGCCCTGAGCGAGATCTATTCAGCTGAAGCCCTCGTTCTGTTAGCACCTGCGCTCAAAGCCGTCTACCTCCCACGTCCAGGAGTGGCACGCTTTGCTGAGTGTTGAGCGGTTTAGTACGCACGATTTAGCTCGCGCACGCGCGTCGGGGTTATTCCTCGGTTCAGGTGACGACGCGTTGATCAGAACTGGGGTGAAGTGCGCTCATGTAAACACGTGATACTCTCTCTAATACTGGGTAGCTTTCAAAATGTTTTTTTTATTTTTTTACTTCTGTCTTTACTTCCCTCAGCTTGTAACATTGTGTGATATTACTGTATTAAAAAACGGATAACAGTAATATACTGCGACATATGAAAGGTTCTGGCTCAATGCACATCCCTGAAACTGTGTGCACGTGCGTGTGTGGACATGTGAGCGTACCTATTCCTATGTGTGTGACGTGTGCGAGCGTGTACGCGTGTGCATGTGTGCATGTACGCGCATGTACACACACGTACATGCGCGCACACACACGTGGGAATAGGTACGCGCACAATGTCCATGCACGCATGCGTGTGGGCTTGTGTTTGTCTGACGGTGGGCAACATGGTCACTGCATCCCATAATATATTCCATCATGAGCGATGTGTGCGGTGGTCGGTGTGGGGACACGCGTGGGTGGAGGCATGGCGTCCAGAAATAGCTCAACAATGCAGGCAGAATGGAGAAAGCAGAGCTATTCCTGTCCTGCGTGGGGGGGGGGGGGGAGAGAGGGGGAGAGAGGGGGGGGGGGGGAGAGAGGGATATCACCATGGTCCCCTGTTGGAGTGGTGATCCACTGACCTCCACAAGTGGGAGCCCTGTAAGATGAACAGTCCATGGAGCTTACCCAGGAGGAGTCAGTGAGGGGTCAGCGAGCGAGAGAGCGAGAGAGAGAGAGAGGGAGAGAGGGAGAGAGGGGGAGAGAGAGAGAGAGAGAGAGAGAGAGAGAGAGAGAGAGAGCTTGCAAGGAAGGCAAACCTGCAGAGTCATGCCAGTAGGTGCTAGATGGAGGAACATGGCAGAGGGAGTGAGAGCGAAAATTAAAGGGTGAGGAAAGGAAATGGGGAGAGAGAGACAGAGACTCATGGAAGCCAGGATAGTAAGAAGGCTGGAGGGTCGTTTCTAGGTTTCTGAAATATCCGGGCTTAGCCAGAGGGAAAGGCAATTTTTTTGGTATGCTTTATCGTGCATGCAAATTTTTCAGAATGCTTTACATAAATATACTGAATACACAGTTTATTATTGCTTTAAATAGCTTCCTGACTGCTGTGCTGCTTATCCCAGACATCTAAAGTTCCATTTATGTTATTTCAGAGTAAAATGAATGCAAGTGAGACAGACCTTACAAACGTTCGTGACAGGCGAAG
>NC_082387.1:8711932-8764432 GCF_031168955.1 Gadus macrocephalus
GTGTCTGTGTATGTGTCTGTCTGTCAGTGTGTGTTTGTGGAGCGCAAACACGGCTCTTCCCCTGTCACGCACAAGGGGCCCGGGGCGTCGACGGCAGAGAAAACAACGTCTGAAGGAGCAGTGCCGTGAGGCACTGCGTGCCGTAAGCGTCTCGTGCGCAGCGGGACGCCGTGTGGATAGAGGGCGGGGCACCCGGGACCGTTTCCTCGTGGTTAACTCGAGTGGCGCCACCGGGGTCATGTGATACATGACCGGAGCATGACACGGAGCGGAGCGGCGTTTAGCGAGTGGCTTGGTTAAGGTTTCGTCGGTCGGGTGTCGTGACTGTCGCGCATTTCAGAAAGGCACACGGGGGTCAAGGCACACAATCAAAACAGTAATTAGGCGAATGGTTGTACTGAACAGCGCAGGGCGTTGAGGGTGTGATCACGAAAACGTGACGGCGCTACTTCCCCGCCGCTAGAATGCGATTGTGTTTTCCGTGTTTTCCGACGCTTCTGAAGGCCTTCTATCGTGCTTTCAAGGACTTTCTGTTTCAAGCGCTTCAGATATAGGCGTGCCTCAGGCAGTTGATATCTCTTTCCTGACACATGATTTCACACATCAAAACGTGAAATGCTCTGTTTCTTTCCCCCTCACATTTATTAGAGATGTGCTCGGATGAGCTTGGAAGAAGACATGTATCTATCTATGTCTAAAGACCAGAAAGGATTAGTCTCAAGCCCTCTGTAAAAACAGATCTGACAGTCGTACGGTTCGACTGTTACTGCTCTACTCATAAATACAGTCGCATTAACTTGTTGAACCGAGCAAGTTAACTGTGTTAAGGGTAAAAAAACGTTTCATCACTGGTTTTATGACTCGAGACACAAAAACGGGCATCAGAAGCTTTTCTACCTCAGGGCATGGAGCTAAAATAGTTTTTTTTTTTCAGAATTTGTTGGCGGCAAGCAGCTACCCAGAGATCCAGGGCCATCTGTACGTGAAGGAGGTGGGGAGGAAGTCGTGGAAGAAGCTCTACATGTTCCTGCGGCGCTCAGGCCTCTACTGCTCCACGAAAGGAACCTCAAAGGTAACCCCTGACGCTGAGCTCAGCTTAAGTGTGCGCTTGATTGATGGAGCGTGCATGTTTCAACCGACGACTCCTCAAATGTCTGTGTGCCATGGAGAAACATCCCAAAAGTTGTTCTTTAGTTTAGTGTGTCTCAATCCGTGCTTCCTTCTCTCCCGTAAATCTTCGCCTCAAAGGAAACTGCGTATCCGAGCCGCGTGTCTGGCATCGGCCTACCCCGCCCTCCCCTTTTAAAACCCCCCCCCCCCTCCCGGATCCATCCTGAACGTGTCCCTTTTGGACGGCTCTACCTGCTCTACCTGTTGCTCCGGCGGCCTAACGTATTCATTACCTCCCGCCTGCAGGAGCCGAGGCATCTCCAGTTACTGGCAGACCTGGAGGACAGCAACATCTTCACCGTGGTCCCGGCGAAGAAGCAGCACGCCACGCCCACGGACTACGAGTTCTGCATCAAGGTATGGCGGCTGCAGCGGCACGCAAGGCAGAGTCAAAAGTTCACGGGGGAAGCTGTTTCACGTTAATCAGAATCAGAATCAGAATCAGAATTCTTTTAATGGCCAAGTATATTCACACATACAGGAAATTGACTTGGTGTGGTTGGTACATAAGGCATGAGACATAACATAACAACAAAAAAACATAAACAAGAACAAAGGACAAATGTTTTTTAAGCTAATAACAAATAATAATAGATAATTGGGCATAGAAGGGCAAGTTAGTTTGAGTACGTAAACCCAGAGTCATTGTGATGCAGGGGGCTTGTTTGTGAGCCCAACTGCCGTGGGGAAAAAACTGTTCAAGTGGCGAAAGGTTTTGGTTTTGGTTTAAGTCACTAACTGTAGTCCAAATTTAAAATGAAAAGCAGTTGGACGATATATTTATAGATGTAGATATAGATTGATGCATAAATATCTAGATCTACATCTCGAAATGGATCTAAATGCGTAGATATTTATACTTATTTATGTATAGATATATATATTGTGTCACAGAAGAGAATGTGTTCAAAATGGAGTGAGACATGCATAAACAAAATGCTAACGTTTAAATGGAAAACCAAATCGATGTGGAAAAATCGTGACGGCCGTCACCGGAAGCCAGTCAGACTGCATTGAGCAACTCCTGCAGGCGACTCCCTGCTCACGCCTTTATACTGATTGTGCCATGAAAGAAAAACCCCACAATAGGCTTGGATGTTCATTCTATTCTACTCCAAGGCAGCCATCCCTGCAGTGGTTGCCACATGACACTTTGAGACACACTATATGCCTCTATATGCCAGCAGGGCCGCTCAGTAGCTAACCCTGGCCAACCCTTGTGAATCCCCAGGCCAACAAAGGCAGGGCGGAGCTGAAAGAACTGAGGATACTGTGTGCCGAGGACGAACAGAGTCGTACCTGCTGGATGACCGCCTTCAGACTCTTTAAGGTACGCCTGAGGACCGCAGCCACGATAGGCCTGCGGGCCCGGGCCTTAGCGGAACGTCAGCAACGTTGACCGTTAACAATCACATCCGTAGCCCCTGCTTGATTCGGGTGTCGTGTAGTCACACGGTCTTGGATGAGTGGTTTGTCTGATACTACTGCTTGGTTTGGTGCAGGCGGTACAGATGGTTCAAGTGGGGATGCTAGGCTAACTGATGTTTAAAGGATATTTTTTTACATTTATGGGCAATGGACATGCTATGTGGCAAACTAACCCTATCATAATAAATTAATCCATAAATATGCACTGCCTTTCTCAAATGAGTCAAAAACCTCAGCTCACTCCAAAGTAGATCTAAGAAGGAATCGAGGACAGTTTTGTTCATCCATCATGTGTCTCTGTTTCCTTTACAGTACGGAATCATTTTGTACCAGAACTATAAGATTCCCCAACAGAGGAAAACTTTGCTATCACACTTCTCAGCCCCAGTGGTAAGTCACCCCCCCCCCCCCCCCCCCAAGTCACGGGTCATTGATAAAATAGCTATGTGATGATGACGAGAATAACCAACTGTAACTTTGACAAAAACAAAACATAGTATGTTTATTTTTTTTATATAACCTGCATGTTGAATACACGTCATGTTTGTGACGGTTTTGTGAATACACTTCATCAACGTGTCAGTGACAAGTGAACCACATAGCCACATTGCGGTCTGTTGCCTGACAGTCAAACCTACCGTGTCTCTCTGCTGCCCCCTAGCGGAGTGTGTCGGAAAACTCCCTGGTGGCCATGGACTTCTCAGGGAGAATAGGCAGGGTGATCAAGAACCCTCTAGAAGCTCAAAGCGCCGCCATGGAAGAGGGACACGCATGGAGGGTGAGACGCTACACTACACAGTAGTTTAATCATTTCCTAGTACCTTCCTTAATCATTTCCTAGTACCTTCCTTGTGCTTGACTGAAACTAGACAAATGCAAAGAAACACTGTCTCGGAAGTATGCAGGCCATATTTCAATTATTTAGGTTTTAGAAGCCTTTGAATCTAGAATATGACTATGGTGTAGATGTTAGTTGGTCAATGTGCTAATGTGCTGACCAAAAGTTCTTGAAATTGATTGAAAATAGACATTTCAACAATATATATGCATATTTAAAATATTAATAGTCAATAGTGTTAGTACAATGAGACTAATTCATACAAATATGTCTGCATATCAAATAACATTCTTCAGTGCATCCTGGTATCCATTCACATCTGAAGTTCCTAAAGTTATTTGAATTGATTCTCATCAGCTTCTGTGTGTGTTTGTGTGTTTCTCTTTGTGTGTGTGTGTGTGTGTGTGTGTGTGTGTCCGTCGCATCCCTCTCAGAAGAGGAGTCAACGATTGAACGTGCTGGGCTGCCACAGTCCTCTCCACCACTCTTCACTAAGCTCAGGTAGGTGCGATACGTTAACGACTGTAACCTTCTGAAGGATGTGCCCTCCTGTGTGGGCTCAATGCTAAACAACGTGGTTGAACGAGATGCCTGTGTTTGCTGAATGAGCAGTGATCCACGTGGCGCAGCTGTGGTTCCACGGCCGGATAACCAGGGAGGAGTCGCACCGCATCATCCACCAGCAGGGACAAGTGGACGGGTCAGTGGGCTTTTATAAAATGACAATGGTGCATGTTGAAGAGGTGACCTTGGGTGTCTCGAAAGGCGCCTCTAAATTAAATGTATTATTATTATTATTATTATGTTATTTTTTATTATTTTTAAATAGCATATACAGTGTGGTATCGCTACCTCAAGGAAAAACAATGAAGCTCGACGATAGATTTGTGTATGCTTTTTTTCTTGCTTATTATTATTTATTTATTTATTTTATTAAACACAGAATCAGAATCAGAATCACTTTTATCACATCTTATTGTACAGTACACAAGACAAAAAAAAAATAATTGGTTGTCATGGTGGCGGCGCCGGTTAAAGCGAGCGAGCGATGGACTCCTCTACAACATAGCAGTATTTTACTTATTTTAGTGTTTTTATGCGTGATTATATGTATATAGATGTAGATAAATGGACAACCATGGAAAGTCAGTCCTTAAAGTAGGCTGAATGAAAGAGCAATAAGATGACCACGGCCCCTCTTCCACATCTGGAGAGGAGACCTGTGCAAACAGAGATGAAAACTTTTGTTCCTTAAACTGTTGAGTGAATGAGTTTGTTCTGAATGTCCCTGCTCTCTTCCTGCAGGTTGTTTCTGCTGAGGGTCAGTCAGAGCAACCCCAAGGCGTTTGTACTCACACTGTGCCATCATCAGAAAATCAAACATTTCCAGATACTACCGGTAGGCACCACTCGGTTCTGTCATTGATTATATAACACATACTTATGTTGGCTTGAATTTAACAGAAAATATGGGATAATGTCGTTTGAAGGGTCATAACTGGTTGTGGGTGTTAAGCATTGGAGTCATTCTGTATTTAGTTAACATAATAACCAATTTGAAGATAAAAAAATTCATAAGGAAAAAAGCCATCTCAATGAGCCTGGAGTGTTATTTTCAACATAAATAATTTATATTAATCAAAATGTGTCCTCTCTCTCTCCCTTCCTCTCCAACTTCATGTTCTCCTTCATTCCTGACCACCATTCATCTGGTCTCTCCCCTCATCCTGTCTGTTGCATCATCTGGTCTCACCCTTCATATGGTCTTGCCCTTCATCCCGAATGACCAAAGTGTGAAGAGGACGGACAGATCTTCTTCAGCCTTGACGACGGCTCGACCAAGTTCACTGACCTGATCCAGTTGGTGGAGTTCTACCAGCTCAACAAAGGGGTGTTGCCTTGCAAACTGAGACACCCGTGCACCTTTGTGGCCTTATGACCTCTCCCAACGCCCTGACACATCCCCCACCACCGCTCACAACGTCATTTTTCCCTCTTGTTTTGTGTCGGTTTTTTCGTATACATTTTTCTCGTCTGGAGAAGCGGGTGAATGAACTGATGCTTCCGTTTGTTGTTTTTCTTGATATTTTTTATGACGGACTCTGCTGGAGACTGCTGAGCTAATTTCGGGTGGTTTTGTGGGTTGGTCGTTACGGTTGGATGGACAAATCAAGGCGCTCAACACATCCAATCAGGTGCAAGGAAAACGAACAGGAACGCAAGGAGCTTTTATGGACATAATGGACAAGATGAATCTGCCATTTTATTTTATTTTGTTTAAATGCTGTCACATAATCGTTCAATCCCCCATAAATACAATCAACCAATTAACTGGTCACTCGCAATTAGGCATTGTGTTGCCACTGCGAACACAGGTTTATCTGTTAACTGAACAATCAGCAGGTTGCTGTTTTCTTCTGTAACATTATTTTTTTAATCCCACCACCGATGGATGTTAATGTTTAGCATCATTTAGCATATCTCTTATTTGCACTCCTTAATCTAGAGCATGCTTTTTGACATCACTCATGGCTGTATCTATCCTCGGTCCTGTTACCGGCAAGTCACTTGATAGCACCGTACAACATCGCCCTCTGAGGTCCAATGCATAGTAAGGACATGCAAGATCTATTTTACAACGGGGAAAACCTAGAGGTTTTGGTGTCATTGAAGTTATGCCATTTTAATCCCTGCCGAGGTCCGTAACCCTCACGAGAGGATGAATGCGTGACAAGTTTTGAAACCATTTATAATATCACACAAACCTGAAAAAGGGAACATGGACAACAGCAGTGTACAATAAGAGGTGTTATTTGATCAAGATCTTAAAAGTGCTCATAGTGGTTCACCTTCAAAGATGATTGCTCCGACCACACAGGATGTTTTTCTGCCACTGCTTATTCTTGCTTGTCTTTCCGTTGTTTTGCGTCTCATTGTCACTCTGTAGGCTTTCTGTTTACGTGATGGGCTACCAAGATCAGCCGCCATTCTACATTGGTTTACTGCACAGCTCATGTTCCCTGAGATAACAAATAACAGGGCCTTAAGTCTTCCACATCGCCCGTTCACAAGAAAATGGTAGAGCATTTTATTCAGGTTATTTCAACACCGTGATAAAGCTAGTTATTTTTTCGTTCTTCTGTCAATACCAAGATACCTCTGTTATGCATTGTGATGTTATACAGTCAAACAAGGTCACTCTATGAGGTTTGGCTTGAAGTGCAGTGGATTTTCCTCAAGGTATTAAGTAAACCAATATTTAGCCTTGCTGGTTACTGTTAAGCCCCAGGCTGACCAGGAAGGATAACCACTAGATTTCCCTTTTTGTAAAAGGTTAACCCAATGCTCCAAGTGTAACTCGGTGGAGTTGAATAACCGAGGAGGACTGGGAATACTGTCTCCGCCCATCGTTCCACTCTATTAACACCATGCCATTGTTGTTAGTAGCGCTTTCCCCCTTCAGAGAACACAGAAGAACTTTGAACTATTAGAAGTACAACTGGATCCATGTCCAACTTGATTAAGACAACCGTATACTTAAAGTCATTAGTCAACCAGATTTATTTTTATTGGAGTTTTGAGCCAATGTCCATCTAGGGAACTCGAGTAACAAAAAAAAGGATAATGTGACAAATTAATCGTCTCTGACACCATGGGAGTGCACTGGAATGTAGTCAAAAGGGCAATGCCATACACATTACACTTTATCATGACTCTGTTTATTAGAATCAGTGAAGGTGTTTCATTTGCCCAAATCTTTTTTGTGAGACTTTGACTGTAGCCCAAACTTGCATTTCTATATAAACACCTTCATAACTTATAATACATCATAATTATTGCTATACGTCTTTTTAATTAATTTAGTTATATACATCATGTTGCACTTTATATCATATTTAATGGAGCGGTTATTGATAATGCCTTCAGCCATTGTAAGCTGCAAGTAACTCTTACAATGCATTAATCACTTGTTATCATGTATTATGAAGGTATTTATAGATTATTGTAGGTATGGCCTCACAAAAAGTCACACCTTGTTCATACCCTTGGTTTGGTCCGTTAACAAACATAATCATACATTATACATCCTTGTTCTTCCCACAGGATACTATGTTGGTGTAGTTCAAACTCGCTGTACAGCCTGATATAAACCAATACTGAATATCCATGTAGAATTTGGGCCCTACACGGTAGTACAGAACTACAATTACATAGTACCTTGTGCTTGGCTTGTTAATGCAAAGATAATTTCATATATCTATCTACTGCTGATGATTTTTATTCAACAAAGCCTTTTAGAAAATATATCCTGGTTAAAGATTTGGCATTATCAGTTTTGAATCAGATGAATTTATCTTTTAACAGAGTGGTCAACCCAAATTGCCATTACATAGCAAAACAAAATATAAAATCGGTCTTAATTACAAATGTTAATTTACATGTCGTAATTCTACAAAATAATTTACATAACTCACCTGTTATTGAGTATAGTGTGTTAAAATTGCACCAGATTGGTTTCCCATCATAACAGGTGGTTTTGTATGTGTTTTTCACGGTTTTATTTTCCCTGTGATGCAACATTAAGAAAGATTCTTCACTTTGTTTGATTTGTTAAACAGTCCACGGGTTCTCTTAAGCTATATAGATATGTTGTGTCACTATTATTTAACTCAAATGTAATGAATCAAATCAGTTTAAAGTAAGTATTGTTTCAGCGACGTTTATTTATTTTTCATTAATAGTGATGACTTGAACCTTTTTCTTTTCTTACAGCGTTTTTTTTTGGCCATTGACATGTTGTTGATGGCCCATACGATTATTATTATTTTTTTTAATGTTTGTGTATTCAAACACCAATGTGGCAATGTGAAGTTATACATACACAAATTACAACGTTGATTCTTTTTTCATTTGAAATAAAAACAATATATTTTTTCCCGTTTTCCGAGGACTTGTTATGGTGCAAAGAAATTCAACAATGAATGTCAGTCATGGATTTTCTTCTTTCTCCATCTCCCACCCAGTAGCCTACTCATGGGCTGTGTGGCATTGAGACTGAACTGCAGAGTCCCTGAACAAGTTAAAGGACAGAGTGTAGCTTGGCCCCAGCTACACTGACTACAAATTGCCAAGGCACACTTTTATATATCTAAAAAGACAAAAAAAGGCCCAATTATCAGGAGATTGCACTGACTTAAATTGAATGGCAGAAAAATAAAAATAAATACATGAGGAGGAATAGGTATGTGGATATTCATTTGCGAGGAACATAAGTAAATTTTTTCCTCAGGGTTAACTTAGCAAGTTATAAAAAATTTCAGCAAAATTGGAAAACTGGTCCATCATATTTCTGAGGCCTTTGATTTAAGGATTGTAGATGGATGAATGATGGAGATGTATTTTTTTGTTTTCCTGCTGGAGGTTTAACTGTTCCAAACTCGACGACAGCTAACAGCCTATATGTGTGCTGAGCATCCCCTCAAAAGAAAGCCCTCTATGGCAACATGGATATGTGCAATCATGGAAGTGAACGAAATACTATATTCAACTTAACAACAAACCTCCATGTGAGCAAGTAGTTTGCACCTATGGAAGTGGAAAGATGTGTGGATGTGTATAGGGTACAACGAGAACGCCCACCCATACACAAATGTCATGTGGTAACAACTTAACCTTACTTTACCAGGTGTATGGTATCACAAAAATATATATATCTGCCATTTTTATATTGGACCATTAACCACTCCAAAAAATGCAAACCCTGCTTGCAAGGTTGTGAAGCCTGCTATTTGAATATCGTATGTGATTGGTTGGTTGGCTCCATTCAAACTCGTGACATTTTAATTAACACACTCATGTCAGGTTTTTGGGCTGTTGATTTTTTTAAGGAACGTTGTGCTTAGGAAAGTAAATTTGCGATGAAATTACCCCTATCCTATACTTGTGTGTGTCTTTGGATTTAACACTGTCACAAAGTGAGATTTACTCGCTGTATAAATGAGATAATATGTATGATTTATTTCAGGGAATGCAAAACATAAGACGATAACTTCTATTGGTAAGAGGAAACTCATGTATACATGATGTGCTTTGTTTCAACCTGTGCATAGTTGAATGGCTTATACATCCTAATTGTAACTGTTTCAGGTATTTTTGTATAAATAAGGGACTGATATATTCTGTTCATTGTTATTAGAATAAAACATTAATACATTGCTATAAAAATATCAATCCCGTGTTTTATTACAAGGATGACATATTTGTGTGTTTGTGTGCGTGCATCCGTTTATGAGGAAGGCAAAATAACCTGCTTGTCGGGGCAATTAGGTTGTTAGTAAAACGCTTGAAACTTCTTGTTATGGCAAAGTACTGAAGGCTGAACCCAATGGCAAATATAAATGTATCCTTCCCCTGTTGACATATCACAAAACCAATCTTGATCAATCAGAGCTACACAGGATGCAGCTCTTTCATATTTGAATACTTTGTGGAACAATGCCATTCTGTTCCTTCCCGCTTGATCTCCAAAATATACGTACACAATAAGACATCCTCCAAGGATTGATGTTCTAGTCAATTGATGAAGGTTCTAGTCAATTTACCATGCATTTTTAAATCATTCTGGGGCGGGGCTGCTAGCTCCCATGTTAACGCCCCTTCATTTCAGTCTATTAAGCAGAGGTATGTAAGCCTGGCACCGCCCGCCTACCTACTTCCGCTCCATTTTCATTTCACTTCAGTACTAGGTCTGGGTCTGCTTCATATGAATGCGTTTCTTGGAAGCCCGATTTTTGGCGATCCAATCAGCGAACAGAGGGAGTGGCTGAGAACGATGACGTCTAGGTTTCAGTTGTAGTCAGAGGAAGACAATGGAGAAGGATACGAGAGAAGCTATTCGGTCTGCTTTGGGATCGATGCCGAAAGCCGATCAATTAAAGCCGGAGCAAGAACAAGCTTTGCTGAGATTTGTTGGTGGCCATGATGTTGTGGCGCTTCTCCCCACCGGGTTCGGGAAAAGTTAGATTTCCAGCTGGCTCCGTTAGTGGTGAAGGAGCCGGTCCCGTCGCATGACATACGTCACGACCAAACGCTATGCGATTGGTTATGGCAGATCCAGAGTGGCACTGGGCAGATCCAATCATTTTAAAACTTCAACAGACACCCGCCTCCAATTGAGTGAACGTTTGGCCATTGGGCAGTTCCAGACCTCCTGTACAAATGAAATGAAGTACGATGGTCTGGTAGGACCAGGCTAGAGGTATGTCACATCAACTCCTAATCAGCAGGTGACCCCATGTCGGCCAATAAGAAGTGATGCATGCAATGGAGGGAGTCATTCACCAGCAACGTCCAGAGGGTCAGTGGGGGGAAATGGGTGCATAATATATGCACCCTGCAAGAACAGGCACCATTTCTTCCGCTGACATTCCACTGGTCCTTTCAGGAGCCTTTAAAACAGTAAACCACTAGATCCACCTCTCCACTCTTGAAGAACTGGGAATCTCAGGCTTTGAACTCCCTATTCACATCCTGACTGCACAGATTGCCTTTGCAGGGTTACCTGGGAATAATCTGTGTCTGTACCTTGTATTCTTACGACTGGGGTCCCTCAGGGTTCTGTTCTTGGTCCCATCCTCTTCACTCTGTAGTTCATTCACGTGGCTTTTTCTACCAACGCTATGCAGATCACACACCACTAATTCTGTCCTTTGCATGCTCAGAAACCAAGGTAGCAGGAACAATATCTGCGTGCTTCACCACCTGAAGCTCAATCTGGACAGGACTGAGCTGCTCTTCCTTCCAGGCAAGGCATCTCCCATCTACAACCTCCCAATCAATATTGAGAATTCAACCTCACAAATTCAGGGTCAAATCCATTCTTAACGTTCACCATCACAGGTATCGCAGGAAGAGCAATGGACTGTCCGCTGAAATCCATTGATCAAAAAAGCATAACTTACAGTGCATCAGTTACAGGATTTTGCTCACAGTGTATCGGCAAACCATTGCTCTTCCTGTAATAACTAGATGGCGCATGTTGTTCAAACACAGCCGTACCCGTGTGTCCTTGAGAGTAGACCTACTATTATCATTACAGTACTATATTTAAAGGCACCCAGTGCAACTTTATGTAAACATTCAATGAAAAATAAACATTCAATTTCTAGTCTTTTTTACACGTAGTAAGTTTCAATAACTCCATACCATTACATATCAACATTCAAGGAGCAAAGATGAGACGTCGTTGTGTGGTGAGAACTGATAGAAAATCGTAAACAACAACAATCGCCGGTGGGGAGAAGCCATTTTTCCATTGACTGGAAGCCTGCTTTATTTATTGTAGGTTACAAAAAATAAAGAAAATGGCGGCATTGTTGTTGTTATCGATTTTGTATCAGTTCTCACCACACAACGACGTCTCATCTTTGCTGCTTAAATGTCGGTATGTAATGGTATGGAGTTATTGAAACTTACTACGTGTAAAAAAGACTAGAAATTGAATGTTTATTTTTAAGCCTCGAAAGTTGCACTGGGTGCCTTTAAATTACAAATGATTAAATATCACATAATACACATACCTTTGACATGCCGTAAGCCCACAATCATCAGTTAGAATTCTTGAGGTCATCAATATGTATGTCACGACTAAACTCAAACACAAAGTTTAAGTTAGGTAGAGCAGTGGTTCTCAAACTTCTCCCCTGGCGACCCCCCAAAATTCCCTGGTGACGACTGGCGACCCCATTTTTGTTTTTTTTATTTAATTTTATTTTAAAACCTGTCCTGCTCATCGCATGTTCCCACAATTGTACAAACTGAAAGGAAAATAATCGAATAAACAATTCTATCAAAGGAAAAATGACAAGATGCCTAGTATATTTTTGAAAAGAACTTAAACATGACGGAACAGTGCATCTGCAGATAGATCTAGGCCTGAACAAGACGCATGAACGATAAACCTCCTCCTCCTCAAAAAGAAATGTCCAATTCAAGCCAAGAACATGCATCAGATCTAAATAAACTGAGAGTATTTTTCGCTTTTTACACTAACGTGAAGGATGGGCCTGCTTTTCGAACATAGTAAGTTCATTCTTGGGCTGAAGCCACACACGGCGACACAGAGATTTTCCTCCACGCTGCTCAGCCGACATCTGTACTTGTTCTTCAAGTACGCCAGGGACGAGAATGTCTTTTCGCACATATATGTCGACCCAAGTGGTGGAAGAATGTCCGCAGCGGCCGCAGACAATGTGGGGCTAATAGAGTGGCAAAGTCACGCCCCTTCCGGTAGAGCCCATGGAACCTATGAGATCGAAAATTATGAATGGGTTTCCATGGAGAGAAAGTAATTATCTTCTGGTTCCAGTCTTTATATGCCCCGGATTACATATATGGTGTTTGTGGATTTAAATGATAATTCTTCATGTCAAGAGTTTGACAGTTTATTGTGCAATTGTTCAGTTAAAGGCTGTAGAGAAAACACAATGAGAAAGACTACACGTCTCGTGTGTAGATTACTGGCTGTACTCTTGGGTACTGTGTGTCTTGGGTAAACATGACCTGATATGATTATTCACTTTGTTGGGAGGATCTGAAACTGTTTAAATAGCTCTGTCTAACTGTAATCTTGACTCACTCTGCAAGAGCTATAATAGGTTATTGTCAACACCTATTTTGTACTTTTTTGCATTTAGAAGTCTCATCTGCCCTAGACGGAATATCTCATAAAGAAATTGCCACGGCACACCTCATCATAGTGTGAGTGCACCTTTATCCGCCTATCTGAGAGGAATCAGAGGACCGGCTCGAGACACTCAGAACCCACCGTGGTTCCACCTGTAATTTGTCAGCAGTCAGGAGGACACATACAGACACACGTGTATCTATCTTATCCCCTCCAGAGTAACCATGGACGCAGCAGAGTTCCGGCGCCGGGGAAAGGAGATGGTGGACTTTGTGGCGGACTACCTGGAGAACATTGAGCACAGGCGAGTGTACCCAGACGTGGAGCCCGGGTACCTGCGCTCCATGATCCCCTCCGAGGCCCCGCTGGAGCCTGAGAGCTACGAGGACGTGCTCAGGGACGTCGACAGGGTCATTATGCCCGGGGTGAGTTCACACATGTATTTATTCCCCCTCATTATCCTTCTGGGGATAAATGAAGTCCCCAGCAAGATCCCCTCTGATTGGCAAGAGAGTTACATCGTGAGTCTGTACAAGGGCAAAGGCGATGCTCTCAACAGAGGCAACTATAAGGGGTTGAAGCTTATTTAGTACTCAAGTGTTGGAGTGTGTAGTAGAAGGACTGATCAGGAAGCGAGTGGGGATCAACGAGATCCAATTGATTATTTAAGCCCAAATCTGGTTGAACAGAAAGTTTCCTTTTTTTAAGCCTCATATCTGTTTCGACCAAATATGTTACTGGAGTCACTGAACTGTAACTGCAGGATTGGCATACTAAACTCAGAGATGATCAGCAGCATGCAAATAAAATGAGTAGGCCTATGCTTGCAACATGTGTGCAACAATCACAGACAATGAGTCAACCATTTATGTTTTCTTGCCAATTCTTTCTCAATTGTTTTCTAGGTGACCCACTGGCTAAGCCCACACTTCTATGCCTATTACGCAAATTAAACTTCTTTCCCATCTATTTTGGCTGACTTGCTCAGTAGCGGCATAGGAACCATTGGCTTCACATGGGTAAGGCAGAAACTCTCAGTCTCAGTCTCATTAAAACGGCAATGTACAATGACTGCAATTCAATTGTTTTTATTGGATGGTGTATTATGGGTATGAAGTAGTGATTGCATGCAGTATCTATTTCATTTATATATTATAATTTATTTTGTTAAGGCTGCAAATCCAGCATGTAGTGAGTTGGAAACAGTGATGTTGGACTGGCTGGGCAAGATGCTCCAACTTCCAGAAGACTTCCTTTCAGAGACACAGGGTCAGGGAGGAGGAGTCATTCAGGTCAGTCATGACACAACAGCTTCTTTCTAAGGGAGAGATATACACTGGCCCCTACAGGTCAAACCAATTTATGATGTTTATTTTATTTTGTGTTCACTCTGTAATCGTCTTTCAGTATTTAGAAAAGCGCTATATAAGTCTAATGTATTATAATTTGTAATATTATGTTTGAACACATGCAGCTTACTCTTTTATGTTTTACTGTTTGTTTACTCATACATTTACAGTAATACATGTATGATTGTTCAGATGGCTCAATTGTCATGTTGAACCCGAAAACCAAACCAAAACTACTATAACCTATCCCAAACATAATTTCGATTTCAATTTAACAATATTGTAATATTTATAATTATTTCTTCTTCTAGGGTACGGCTAGTGAAGCGACTCTGATGGCGTTGCTTTCCGCTCGCCTCAAAACAGTGAAATGTGTCCAAGAATCCGATCCTCAACGATCAGAGGCTGACATTATTTCCAAACTGATAGCCTATACCTCCGAAGAAGTACGATTTGATCAGTGCTGTTGTTATCTTGCCAGCTTGAAATACTTGCAACACCCAGGAAAATACATATAAATATATTATGGGTAGATGGAGGCTATAGTAACTATAGAATCTCTTGTCCTTGCCTTATTCCTCAGGCCCACTCATCAGTGGAGAAAGCCAGTGTCATTGGCGGAGTGGTGATGAGGATGGTCCCAACAGATGAGCACTTCTCTGTCAGAGCAGAAACCCTGGAGAAGATGGTGGCTGAGGACAAGGCCGCTGGATTCATACCCTTCTTTGTAGGGAGATGTGCACACAGACTAAAGCACACATATATGGAATGATTGGATATTCATCGATACTTCTAGCCAAGATGCATAATGATGAATCCTAATTGTTGCTTTCAGCTCTAGTAAGAGCTGGATGTTTATTTTGCTTTCATTTTGTGTTTTTCAGTTCTGCGCTACCCTTGGCACGACTCCCTGTTGTGCATTTGATAAAATTGATGAACTTGGGCCAATATGTGAGTTGGCCACAAAGCAATGCAATGGTTGTGTTGCAGTTACTTTCCCATGGGAGCTATGTTTCCTATTTCTCTCTTTACATAAGCAAAAGTCATGTCTCCGCTTTAGTTTGAGTCTCGAGTGAAGTGGCTTCTAATCATTGTTTTTGCCCGTCTGTTCCAGGTAATGCAGAGAATATCTGGATGCATATTGACGCAGCCTATGCTGGATGTGCATTTATCTTCCCAGAATTCAGGCCTTTGTTGAATGGCGTTGAAGTAAGTTATACTACTACTATAAATTTTTGTAATTGTATTGTGTCTATTTGTGATCTGTTTGATTCCATTTAAATGAAGCAATAGAATAAAAATTAGCCACTTTCAGTAGCTTATTTTTAATTATTTGTTTAATGTGACTGTTCAATTAATTAATTGTGATAAAACAAAATAGTACAAAAGCAAATACATTTGTATCAACAATATAAGAAATAAAGGCTTACATTATTAATGATATCCTGGCAAGTTCTTTTTATGCAATGAACATTTATTGATAATATTTCCTTCCTTTCTTTTTAAAGTTTGCAGATTCATTTAACATCAACCCCCACAAATTTCTTCTAGTCAACTTTGACTGTTCGGCCATGTGGTAAGTAATCCGCCCACAATACCTGAATTATCCAGGTAGAGTAAATACCACTGTGGATCCAATACACAGTGTCAGTTTGAAGTAGCCTACCTAATTTGCACTAATTTCAGTGCAAGTTCTATCAGACTTTTTATGTATTCATCATAGCACAACGTAATAGATTTTAAATTGGGAATTGACAATCCACACTCTGATGTGAAATGCAAACATTCTCACAACTATTTTAACTAATTTAAAGACTTGATTCTGATTGGTCAATTATGGTATTCAGGCATTATATTAGCATTTATTTTGCTTTAGCGTCATGTAGGACCCCGTGGCCCAACGTCAAGAAGAGTTGGGGACATATATAAATATTATTAAATGGAAATTGGTTACATACGTGTTCAATTGGACTACCAGTTTGCAGAAAATCCAAGATATAATTATTATACTTTTTTTCTCAGTATGGGTAATGTCTTTTTTTGATCCATTTTCAATTCAACAAGCCATGCATTTGTGTTGTTTAAGGGTAAAAAAAAGCGCAGACCTAACCAGAGCTTTCCAAATGGATCCAGAGTACCTGAAACATGAAAACCAAGGGTCAGGTAGGTGCAACAGACTCTCCATCAGCCCTACTCTACCCACAAAATAGCTTTTTTACTTAAAAATAGTTAGTCTAAAAAGGATCAGCTACACAGTTAGTGCTGAATAGGAACACTGCTGAATATAGTGGCTTAATCTTAATCCAGTTCAGTCCAACTGAGTATGATGTGGGTGTTAAAGGGTTCGAGATCTGACAAGAACATTATTCGAAAGGGCCTTAAACAGCAAAAGTCCATGTCCATTACAATATCCAACTCAAAATTGTTTTCACACAATAGGTCTGGTTAAAGATTATATGGTAAGATAGTCTGAGCTGTAGTTGAATTACAATAATATAATTATAATATCATAAATAGATACATGCTAAATATCAAGGTTTTTTTTACTTCTCTGCACCTGCTCCTCTCTGACTCTCAGCATTGGGTCATTCCACTGGGAAGGAGGTTTCGCTCACTGAAGTTGTGGTTTGTGTTCCGCATGTACGGGCTCAGCGGCCTCCAAGCGTTCATCCGTAAGGTACACAGACTGAAGCATAGAAATATTGCTGTGTATATTATGAGTATGGTATATATTTGTACAAGATTTAATGACACAAGGCTACCATCTAGTGGATACATGTAAAAATGCCTACTGCCATAATACTTATTTTTCTACTTTTCATTTGAGGAATTATATTATATCTGCCTATTGCAGATGAGATACATATGTCTTGTTTTGGGAGACCTGTGGCTGTGACATATGTCACAGGTCTCCCAAAACAAACTAGGAAGCTTCAGCTTGTTCAGAATGCTGCTGCTAGAGTTTTAACAAAGACCAAAAAATTTGAACATATTACACCAATTCTTAAATCGTTACATTGGCTTCCTGTAGGTCAGAGAATTGATTTTAAAATCATGTTGCTAACCTATAAATCCCTACATGGTTTAGGCCCAAAATATTTAACTGATATGCTTCCACTACATAAGCCTTCTAGAACACTAAGATCTTCTGAGACCAATCTGTTAATTATCCCCAGAGTAAACACGAAACATGGGAAAGCAGGATTTAGTTACTATGCAACAAATAGCTAGAATAAACTCCCTGAGGATTTAAGACTTGCCCCAACTCTGAGCACCTTTAAAACAAGATTGAAGACTTTTATGTTTGCTTTAGCTTTCTGCTAAATCTTAAATACTTTACCTTTATTTTACTAAAATGCCTTTTTAACTTTCCCTTTATTTTCTATTTTCACCAGAAAAATACATGATCTGATACCAGAGAGAATGGTTGTATAAGGGTTAGAGTCCTGAGTTTGTTTGTCCTTTTGGTCTGGGCTAGAGTCCTAGAAGCTGGGTTAGAGTCCTAGAATTTGTTGAATAAGGCCTTTGGTCTAGGGCTAGAGTCCTAGAAGCTGGATTAGAGTCCTAGAATAAGAATAAGGCCTTTGGTCTGGGCTAGAGTCCTAGAAGCTGGGTTAGAGTCCTAGAATATTGTTAAGGGTTAGAGTCCTGAGTATAAGGGTTAGAGTCCTGAGTTTGTTTGTATAAGGGTTAGAGTCCTGAGTTTGTTTGTATAAGGGTTAGAGTCCTGAGTTTGTGTCCAAGTTCTGTCTGGGATAGAGTCCTAGAATCTGGATTGGAATTCCAGAGAAAGGACCAAGTTCCTTTAGGTCGGGTTGTAGTCCCGACTTGGGTTCCAGAGAGACTGTTGATCTGATCTTAAATACATTGCACTTTCAATTTTACTTACTAAAAAGCCTTTTTAACTTTCAATTTAATTTTCTCTTAAATACATTGCACTTTCTATTTTACTCATTTCTTGCATATGTTTTCTTTTACTTATCTATTATTTTATTTTATTGTATGACAATGTTTATATGTGAAGCACTTTGAGTCTGCCTTGTGTATGAAAAGTGCTATATAAATAAAGTTGCCTTGCCTTGCCTTGCCTTAAAAATGTCTTAATCTTTTAATCTTCTTTTGTATTAACCAAAGTCCCTGATGGTTGTTGGGCGATATTATACTGAATATGAACTGAGACACAGAATGTCTTCTGTTTGCAGCATGTGGAATTGGCCAAAACATTTGAGATTCTGGTGAGAGACGACAACAACTTTGAGATCTGTGCTGAAGTTGTCATGGGACTAGTTTGCTTCAGGCTGAAGGTAAAAGATGCATTCAAATATGCACATCATGCAAGTTATACTACACTATCAAACAGTGGCTAACTGGCCATAACTTCCAGAACAAATGAAATAAAGGCAACTATTTTTTCCTACGACATACTCTGCACTTGAAGATTTGTCTACTTAATCAATGAATCAATACAAACTACTCCTGTTGATTGCATCCAGATGGTATCATGTCTGTTCGTTCATTCTTTCAAAGTGTACCATCCGTTGTCTTTAATTCAACCTCCTCTCTGACTATGCGTTGCCCCCAGGGTTCGGATGAGCTGAACAAAGCCTTGCTGAAACAAATCACCCGGACGGGGAAGATCCACCTGGTGCCCTGCAAGCTCCGCGGACGTTTCGTCCTGCGCTTCGTCGTCTGCGGGCGGACCACCGAGCTGCGCCATATCCAAGAGGCGTGGAAGCACATCACCGAGCTGTCCAGCAAGCTCCTGCAGAACCTCTTTGATCATGAAGGAAAGGAAAACTGACCAGTCAGGATAGGGAATGTGACATCATTGTTGCCAAAAAGAGAGATAGATATTCACAGCATTTCCCGCACATATAGCCAAGGTGCCTATGCCATTTTACCTACATACCTTACCTTTTACCTTACCTACAGCACATTTTACAGGAAGATTTAGTTGCACTTCTCTTCTGAGTCAGCAGTAAGCATATGAGGGTTTGAGAACCAGCAGTAAGGCTGCGAACATGGATCAATTTATGGATCAATTTATATTTGCTTCATGATTTCAGTTGTCATCTTCATTTTTGTTGGTGTGCGGTAATCAACTGAACAGGCTTGGGTTGACTTTTATATTTACTGTGTGGCAATTGTAATACTTGGTCGCTTCTGTGGCGGGGTGTGTTTAGAAAGCCTGAGACTTTTATTGAAATTGAACACTTTGCTTTAATTTAAATTGAAACACTTTTTTGGGGGGCCCAGACTTGTATGGCTAGCTACGTTTTTCTTTTCCTTTTTTTCCCCTCAAAATTGAAATGAAAAAAATACATTCATATTTATGCATAGATGCAAATACCTTGCATGACTCAGGGCCTTAATTTTTATTCTATTTTATATTGTTACACAAAATGTATTGGATTTGTACGTTCTCACCGTATTTTCATATATTGATAATATTCTGTTAAATAATATCTCTCATTTGATCTTTCATCGTGGAGGGACCTTTCGGGCTCAGCCCATATGGTGGACTTGAAATTGCCTGTACCTGCCAAAAGATGAACGATGATGTCTAAAGGTCTTTTTTAATGTATAATGTAATGTGAGCAATTATGTTGCTTAGAATAAAATAAACCTGTAGGCTTTATAACTAAATGAAGCGCACCAGCGAAGAGGGTTCATTCACAAACTAAAGCAGTCCATAACTAAGTAGCTCTTCTATAACAGTAAAATATTGGAGATTTAAAATCAAAAGGCCATCAGAGAGGGGTGATGAGCCCTTCATTTTTCCTCAAAACTACAAAGGCATCTGAACCTTGAGATACATATTTATATTATTGCTATCTGGACAGCCCTCTCCCATATTATAGTACAGGAGAATGAGAGTCGATCCCTTATCGTAACTATCCTGGTCAACTGAAATAGTTTTGAGTTGCTTCCATTGCGCTGTGTACGCCATTTAAAGCGAGAAAAATAAGAACATGAAAACTAACAACATGGATACAACAACGCTAATTTGGAGTCACATCATTTGATGATAACCCACACCTGTGTTGGGTTATCTACGCCTGTGAAAATATCCATTGTGATTTTATTATAGCTTATCCTAACCTGATCGGACATCTGTGATTGCCAAATACAAATGGACAGGGGGAAGCGTAACTCCTTTATAAGTGTCTGCCTTGATAAGCCACACAAATTCCAATTTAAAAAAATGATAATCATAATTCTAAAAGGACCAACTATAGTGTGGCAGTAAGACCCTTTGTCCTGAATAGGACCACTGTTGGATGTAGCGGATTAATCTTATTCTAGTGCAGTCCAACAGCGTATGAGGTGGGTGTTAAAGAGTTTGAGATCTGACTGATTGGCTTAGCCAGATAAGGGAGCAAACACAACAAACAGGCTATGGCTTGATTTCATTAGCGGCCAATGAACCATGTATTTCAGTTGTTATTTATTCAGACATTAATAAACTACACTTGTGTAAGTGTGTTACATTTATTTGTTGAATGGGAATTATTTGAAACCCATCATTATTGATCCAGATTTATTATCAAGCCTCAGGTGGTCCTGTATAATGGAAGCTTATATGGCCAGTTTCAATTGTGAACACACGTGAAACATAGAAAAAAATATCGGTCCATGAAGTTATGACACAAGGCTACCATCTAATGGATACATGTAAAAATGCCAAACACTTATTTTCTACTTTTCGATTGAAGAATTATATTCAATCTGCCTGTTGCAGATGTGATACGATACCATATACACAGTAAATTCCCCAGTGTTAAATATGCAGTGTCAAACTCCATTCTTTTTTGTGAAAATGCTTAGGCCTACATTGCAGATGAATTGTAATGTTAAGAGTTCACACAATTCAAGCCTGTAAACATTAAACTGGTGTTATTACAGGTTGGGACAGTGACCTCTCATCGGTTTTACTGCTGTCACACCTGATTCCACCGTCTACCCAGGGACGGAAGAGACCAGGGAAAGTGTCCGCGTCCCAAGCAGAGAAACATCTTGTCATCTTCAAGAAGGTTTATATTTTTCCTAATTAAAATAAAGATTATTCATTATTATACTATTGCATCCATTGTAACGTCCATTGATACACGCAAGACTCGGTTCTTTTCACAGATGTTTAATGTCGCACTTGTCGTCTTCAAACAGATGCATTCTTGCATTCTTCAGCTTGCCAACACGTTTCACCATTACATAATCACACCCAAACACCATAGGACTAAAATACAGACATACAATTAGCTCAAGCTAACTTCTGGAAGCTTCCAGGGAATAATCAAAGGGTCAATCAAAGAAACAAAACAGGTACATTTACAAAATACTACTGGAGTCCACCTTGTGGTCAAAGAGTGAAATTACACATATAATCCACAGGGCAAGAAAACACTGCCTGAAGTTACTACCATGTTCATTTAATCATCTATGTGTGCATATTTCTTCCCAATAATATATAAAAAATATTTAATGATTACATAACAACCAAGTAAATTTTGTCGTATGTGTATCTTCTCAGACTGGAACAAGCATCCAAGAACATCTCGACACCATAACTACCAGCGCTCAACCATATCTCCTGGCTGTTGGAGTAAGGAAGGATGCAGTCCACCAGTTCTTCATCATTCTGGATAGGAGTGCCATACCTTGCAGGTCAACTTCTTCTCTAGGGGCTTTCGATGAGCTGTTTAAGGCCCATTTTGTGTTCGGCACATCATACAACTCCATGCTCCATAACATGTACATGTTCATCCAGACCACGGTGTACAACATCGATGTTGGGAAAGTCAAGGAGAGTCCTCGGGTTGCTGAAGTAAGGGCAAGGTTACTCAATTAGTGCCTGAGGTTTTTCCTCCATCATGAGGTGCTTTGTTTGTCAGGCTGAATTAAAAAGTTCCAATATGCTTGATAGGCACTTACGTTTAGTTCATGGTTACTTGACTGGAAGAAACCTTCGCCTTAAATGTGTTCAGACTGGATGTGGATCTGTGTTCTGTACTTTTTCTGGTTTTAGGAAGCATTTAAACACCAGGCACACTTTAAACGGTGCAGGAGAGGTTGTGGCAAGTAATGTAGATGAGACGCCAACATCATCTGAACCTTCTATAAATTCTTGATACGTGTGCCTCTGCTGTTGCACAACTCAAGGCAGCTGGATTAAGTCAGTCTACTGTAAACAGTTTTGTCTCATCCATGGAAGAAGTGTTTTTTTAGATTAATAGTCAGGCTAAAGATGCAGCTTTACAGTGCTTATCTCCTTAGGACACTGAAAATAAGAATAAAATAGAGGAATCCTTCAAACAGTTGGAAAATGGAAAACGCTTCACATGCTTGAATACAGAAACCAAACGAAACAAACACTTCAAAGAGAAATGGGGAAACGTTGAACCTGTTGAAAAGGTGCTCGGCACAAGATTTGACAGCAGAAGAAACAAATCTACTGGGACATATGACCAGGTCATTATAACAGATACGTTTTTTATATGTTCCCATCCTAGAAACGCTTAAGAACAGTTTTGATAACCTAGAACTGACCAACATGTTCAAGCCCAGGCACATTCCCAAACAAGGTGTTTATACAGACATAAGAGATGCCAACCAGTTTAAAGAAAATCTGTTATTTTCTAAAGAGAACGATGCATTGCAGATTCAACTATTTTATGACGACTTTGAATGAGCAAATCCCTTGGGCTCAAAAAAGGGTATCCATAAATTAGGGGCTATATATTTCACTCTGAGAAATTTTCCCCCAATCTTTAATTCGGCTTTGATTAATATTCATTTATGTGCTCTTTTCCACGCACAGGACATAAAACGTTATGGTTTTAATCTGATACTTGAACCACTGGTGAATGATATAAAAGTACTTGAGACAGAGAGACTTAAAGGCCCACTATGCAACTTCGGGCATTTCTTCGCTGTTTTCTTGGTTTTGGCACGCACATTTCTCTACACAGCGCCCCCTACAGCTTCGTAGTAGATATTTTACAACACTGTCGTAACAACTCGTTGACGACCCTTCCCCATGCACTTCTACGCGAGCCATGTGCATTTGTTTTCAAAGAAGCCGGCGAATGCGTGGAGCTGTCGCGTTAAAATTGTACCGGGGGCGAAAATTGTACCGGCCTACGTCATCTGTTTACATCTTGACAACCTGCCTGGTAACAGACGACGCGATCGTCTGTTGCCGGGTAGGTTGCAAAAAACATTCGGCTCATGTTTCCAAAAGACGAAATAACATAATACAGATAACGGATTGCTAGATAACACTTGTTTTTACTTTATATTTGTATTGTATTTAATTGTTTAATCGAATAGCAACAGACGACGCGATCGTCTGTTGCCGGGAAACGGGCGATCGCGTCAAATGACGTAGGAAGGTTCTTGAACATTCGCGAACTTTCATGCTCGTTCATTGCACTCCTTCATTGAGCGCGACAAGACAGAACACTTATTCTACCATTAACATTTATTGGCGTTGCTAACTTTATATTTGTATTGTATTTAATTGTTTAATCGCATTTATGAATGTTCAAGAACCTTCCTACGTCATTTGACGCGATCGCCCGTTTCCCGGCAACAGACGATCGCGTCGTCTTTTGCTATTCGATTAAACAATTAAATACAATACAAATATAAAGTAAAAACAAGTGTTATCTAGCGATCCGTTATCTGTATTATGTTATTTCGTCTTTTGGAAACATGAGCCGAATGTTTTTTGCAACCTGCCCGGCAACAGACGATCGTGTCGTCTGTTACCAGGCAGGTTGTCAAGATGTAAACAACAGATGACGTAGGCCGGTACAATTTTCGCCCCCGGTACAATTTTAACGTGACAGAGCCATGTCCGAAGTAGATGTTCATAAAGTGTAGGCAAGGTTATACATTTTTCAAATGGTGCATTTGTATTGCAATAAACATAAATCCATCCTTTTTTATAGTTGACGGGGAGAATTTATATCCTAGATTATAATTGTTTTATCTTAGGTTCAACAGAACAATCAGTGTAAGAGTGTTGGCCAACATAATAATCTAAATAAACAAGAACCTGGATTCAGGGATTCAGTCTGTATCTGGGGGATGAGACAGACGAACAGCAAAACACCCATGGAAACAAAGGTGTTTATATGGTTGCAACCAAGCAAGCTAGAAACATACAGGGCTCACAACAAAACGGTCGAGAAAACAATTTTTACAGGGCTCACAACAAAATTGTTGAGCAAACACATTTGTACAGAGACTATCAACATCAAGAATACCACGAAGACAAAGTTCACCGAAGGGTACTTTCAATTTCAAAAGCAACACGGCCAAGTCGGCGTCTGATTTGCAGTCTTCTTTTTCTTTCAGTTCACGCTATTCCTGAAAAGCTTGCCCAACGTTTACTCGTGTCTGGCCTCTCTGTCGGTCAGTCTCCCTTTTCTCTTCTTCTGTTCCTCCGACATTGGGTTTCTCTGTCTCTTTTTAGTCGGCTGATCTATGATGAATGTAACAATCCCTTAGTTACTTGTGTTTATATCGAGCCGGTTCCGTGTTTGGGGGTCTGTGCCGTAAAGCAATTCTTTACTTTGCGAGAGACCCGAGACTCCCTGCCGATGTTTCTGCCGGCGGCGGGTCGCCGGCAGAAACATATTCCTTTTCTCCGCCAAGATGCGCAAGGGGGAGTCGAAACAACGAACAAAAATGTATAATAGAACCATCGCAATGACTCTTAGCCTGTTATATTAAGGTAAATCAAGCCAAAAAAGTTGCATAGTTCCCATTTCACTCGTGTCTGATCTCTTTTCTGGTCCATTCTTCTTTTGTTCCACCGACAGTCGCCTCTTGGGTCCCTTATCAGTCGATTGATCCATGATGAATGCAACAATTGCCTCGCAACTGGCTGTTTATATCTAGCCGGTGCCATGTTTGGGTGTGTGTCTGTGCCGTAAAGCATTTTCGAAACTACAATCTGACTACATTTTCGAGGCGCGATTGGATACTTCCGCTGCGTCACATCCGGATTGTGTCGGTCCGAACAGATCAAGTTGCATATGCGCTTTTTCCTTGGAGAGGTGACATGGGGCAATGACACACCCACCAAACGACCCAGAAATGGTTGCAGAACCATCAGAATAACTCTCAACCAGCATAATTAATGTAATTTTGGCTAAAAAAGTTGCATAGTGGGCCTTTAACATTTCCATGTCTGAAAGTGTTATTCATGGTACCATTGTCCAGGTCACTGGGGATAATTTGGGTTTGCATGGTCTGTTTGGCTTTGTGGAATAATTTAGTGCTCGCTATTGCCCATATCATCCCACTGCAGACACAAATGGGCGTTCTCGTGTGGTGGGGGTTCCCGTTTACGCAGACTGGAACGCCCCCTTCTTAGTGTACTACTCGAAAACCATGTAAATAGTGTTGTAAAACTTCCAAAGCTTTTCAAATCTTATTTAGAAAATAACTTCACATGGTGTGTCTTTTTACAATTTATTCGCTACCAGCATCCGTAGTGTTGATCAGCAGTGAAATAGTCCGCCAAAGACGTTGACGTCGCTTAGCAACCGAAGACGCTGGGGTTGTTACCGGACTACTACCCATGCAAGTGAACGGAGCGTTCCACGGCATTGAGAAGACTCGTCTAATAAAGGCCTATAATCTTTCTGTTTATGGCATAGATTTCTCCTCAGATTAGGCCAATAAAGATCTGGAATTGTGATGAGACTGGGCGCCAGGATCACTTCCTCTCCACTACGGTGGTTGCCGAGGCTGGGTCACCTTGTTTTGAGATCACTGCTGGGGAGAAAGGAGAAACCTCAACCTGCCTTTCCAGCATCAACGCTGCTGGTGGGTATGGCCCAACCCTTGTCATCTTCAAGGGCAAGAGGATGAAGGCAGATTGGCTCTTTGGGGCTCCCGAAAATACCTTCCTCAGGATGTCGGATAACGGGTGGATAAACACAGAATTATTCACTGAATGGGGCAAGTTTTTTCTCCGAAGCCTGCCCAAAGATGATCCACGACCCTACTTGCTCCTTGTTGATGGCCACTAATCCCATGTGTACAACATTGAATTTCTGTATTTGATGAAAGACAACAATGTATGTGTTTAGCCTTCCCCCTCACACTACACACTATCTGCAGCCTGTGGATAGAGCTCTATTCAAGAGTTTAAAATATTTCTGGAGGATTGGGGGACGAAGGGTCACCAGGGAGAGAGGAGGGAAGCGTCTGGACAGGGCGTTGTTCATGTCATTGTTTTCCAAGGCCTGGAAGCAAGCTGCAACGCCCTCAAATGCCCAGGCTGGATTTCGTCAGGGATATTCCCATTCAACCCAGACAAGATGAAGAAAATTCTTTCTTGATGTATAGTTTTGGAGAATATATCCTTTGAAAACCTCACATATACATTTCTTTGGCTGATGGAAATTGCATTATGTTAGCACCTCAAAGTGAGCTATAGACAAAAATATACATAAGTTCCGGGACTGAATGATATGACTATACTAGCTGTTGTGATTTTGAGAAAATGTCCTTTGAAAAACTCACCTATGCATATTTTGGCCTATGCAAATTGCATTATGTTGGCACTTTGAAGTGAGCTATAGACAAAATAATAGATAAGTTCCGGCACGGACTGACATGACCATATTTACCCTTGTGCTGACTACCTGCACACAAGTAACCATGTGCTTTTTCTGTATAGATTTTGAGAATATGTCCTTTGAAAACCTCACCTATGCATATTTTGGCCTATGCAAATTGCATTATGTTGGCACTTTGAAGTGAGCTATAGACAATATAATAGATAAGTTCCGGCACGGACTGACATGACCATACTAAGTGTTATACCGACTACTTGTTCACAAGTAACCATGTGATTTTACTGTATCGATTTTGAGAAAATGTCCTTTGAAAACCTCACCTATGCATATTTTGGCCTATGCAAATTGCATTATGTTGGCACTTTGAAGTGAGCTATAGACAAAATAATAGATAAGTTCCGGCGCTGACTGACATGACCATAGTAAGTGTTATACTGACTACTTGTACACACGTAACCATGTGATTTTACTGTATAGATTGTTAGAAAATGTCCTTTGAAAACCTCACCTATGCATATTTTGGCCTTTGCCAATTGCATTTTCTTAGCACTTTGAAGTGGGCTATAGACAAAATAATAGATAAGTTCCGGCACGGACTGACATGACCATACTAAGTGTTATACTCACTACTTGTACACAAGTAACCATGTGACTTTACTGTAAAGATTTCGAGAAAATGCCCTTTGAAAACCTCACCTATGCATATTTTGTCCTATGCAAATTGTATTATGTTGGCACTTTGAAGTGAGCTATAGACAAAATAATAGATAGGTTCCGGCACTGACTGACATGACCATAGTAAGTGTTATACTGACTACTTGTACACACGTAACCATGTGATTTTACTGTATAGATTTCGAGAAAATGTCCTTTGAAAACCTCACCTATGCATATTTTGGCCTTTGCCAATTGCATTTTCTTAGCACTTTGAAGTGGGCTATAGACAAAATAATAGATAAGTTCCGGCACGGACTGACATGACCATACTAAGTGTTATACTCACTACTTGTACACAAGTAACCATGTGATTTTACTGTATAGATTTCGAGAAAATGTCCTTTGAAAACCTCACCTATGCATATTTTGGCCTATGCAAATTGCATTATGTTGGCACTTTGAAGTGAGCTATAGACAAAATAATAGATAAGTTCCGGCACGGACTGACATGTCCATATTAACTCTTGTGCTTGTAATGTATTGTGTGTGTTTCCGTAGTTCAGGTTGTATGACGTCAGGACGTAATTGCATGTACTTGTATAATGGCGGACAACAAGTAAAGACGTGTTTTTGATTCTAAGCAGCGCATGTGTCCGAGTCACATCAATATACAACATGGTGTCAGTAGAAATCACGGAATGATAAAAGAGAAAAGAAAAAGTGGCACAGTTACAGCCACCGTCAAGTTTGAGCCTACAAGGTAATCTTGCGGAAAACTGGAAATTATGGATCCAGAAGTTGGAGTTGTTTTGTACTGCTAGCGGAATAGCTGAAAAGTCCGAGGCGGTGCAATGTGCTACTTTTCTGCACGTGGCGGGTGAAAAGGCGATAAAGGTTTACAACACGTTTGTCTTCAGTGAAGCTGAGAAAGACAAAATTCAAGTGTTGAAAGAAAAGTTCAAAGATTACTGTGAGCCTAGAAAGAACCTTCCATACACCCGACATATGTTCTTCACAAAGGCTCAAGGACCGACAGAGACCATAGACGCCTACGTGACGGCGTTGAAGAGCAAAGCCAAAGATTGTGAGTTTGGACTTTTACATGACTCTTTGATACGTGACAGGATTGTATGCGGCATACGAGATGATAGTGTAAGAAGAAGACTATTAAGAGAGGCGGATCTTACGTTAGAAAAAGCCATTGATGTCTGCCGTGCCAATGAGATCACGTCAAGTCAAGTTTAAATGCTCAATGAAGAAGTTGAAGTGCATAAAATAAGACCTGTGAATACAGCTAAGACAGAAAGAGCTGAAAAGGGCAGAACAAAGCCAGCGTCACAGGATGAGCAAAAGGGATTTGATTGCAATAGATGTGGATATAAACATGAATACAAGAAATGTCCAGCTTTTGGTCAGACGTGTAAGTCATGCCAGAAAAAGAATCATTTTGCAAAGATGTGCAAGGCACAAGGCCACACAAGGAAAATGCATGCTGTGGAACAGAGTGACAGTGAACATAACATGTTCTTTGGCACAATCAATGTGGAACAAGAAGTATGCATCAAAAAGATTGACAATGCAGAGATGGAGGATGGCGATGAGTGGACTGAAGAACTGAAGATAAACAGGAGAAAGGTGAAATTTAAGCTTGATACTGGTGCAGGTTGCAATGTAATGTCAGCAGACACGTTCAGCTCACTCGACATCGGAGGAAAGCTGAAAAAATCCACCTGCAGGCTTGTTGCATATTTCGGCCACCAGTCGGCGCCATTGGGCAAGAGAGAACTCACTTGTGTGCACAAAGGACAGAAACACAAGATTGAGTTTGAGATCACGCAGCAAAATGTTCCAGCAATACTGGGAAAGAAAACATGCACTAAGTTAGGCTTGGTGAAGAGAGTGTATGATATAAAAAAAGACAATGACATTCTGAATGACTTTGATGACTTGTGTTCTGGTTTAGGATGTTTACCAGGGATACACCATATTCAGATTGATCCAACTATTTCACCAGTTGTGCATGCTCCAAGAAAGGTGGCTCTCAGGGACAAAGTCCCTGAGTCCAGTGGCTCTCAGGGACAAAGTAGTGGAAGAACTACACAGGATGGAACAGAATGGAGTGATAACAAGACAAATAGAACCGACAGACTGGGTGAGTAGCATGGTGACGGTGGTCACACCGAAAAAGATGAGGATATGCATGGATCCAAAGGATCTTAATCAGGCAATAAAACGAGAGCACTATCCACTGCTAACTGTTGAAGAGGTTGTCTCCCGCATGCCGAAAGCAAAGTACTTTTCTGTGCTAGACGCAAATCAAGGGTTTTGGCAAATTAAACTGGACGAAGAAAGTTCCAAGTTGTGCACATTCAACACTCCTATAGGGAGATATCGGTTCCTCCGTCTACCCTTTGGAATCTCTTCTGCATCTGAGGTGTTCCAGAGATCCGTGGCACAAATGATTGAAGGCCTGGAAGGAGTAGTCAACATTATCGATGATTTGCTTGTATGGGGTGACACAATCGAGGAACATGATCAGAGATTGATAAAGGTCTTGGAGAGAGCAAGGGAGTACAACTTGAAATTGAACAGAAACAAATGTAAAATCAGAACTACAGAGATCAAGTACATAGGTCATGTACTCAGCACTGATGGGCTGAAAGCAGATGATGAAAAAGTGAGAGCTGTGGTACAGCTACCACCACCACAAGACAAACAGGAGCTGATGAGATTCATGGGCATGATACAATATCTTGCAAAGTTCATTCCCAACCTGTCTGAGGTCAGCGCTCCACGGAGAAAGCTGCTAGAGAATGACACGGCATGGCATTGGGAAGAGGAGCGAAAGCAAAGCTATGAACAATTGAAGAAGTTGGTTACCAATGCACCAACACTCAAGTTCTATGATGTGAAAGCACCTGTGACATTGTCTGTGGATGCCAGTTCAGAAGGCATAGTACAGGCCTTCCATCTGTAATACTGCAAGATGGAAGGCCTGTAGCATATGGATCACGAGCGCTTACTGACTGTCAGCGCAGGTATGCGCAAATTGAAAAGGAATTACTTGCCATAGTTTATGGGTGTGAGAAATTCCACCAGTATTTATATGGCAGAGACATTAAAGTTGAGAGTGATCACAAACCGCTTGAGAGCATCTTCAAAAAGCCACTCCACCAAGCTCCCATGCGATTGCAAAGGATGCTTCTCAGACTACAGAGGTACACGCTCAAAGTTACCTATAAGCCAGGGAAAGAGCTGTACATCGCTGACACTCTGAGCCGTGCTTTCCTAAAAGAGCAAAAATAAGATTTGCTAGGAGAGGAGTTGGAAGTCAACTGGGTTACACCACAACTACCCATCTCAGAAAAGAAATTAATCATGTTCAGAAAAGCAACAACAGATGATCCGGAAATGCAAATGCTATGAGACATCACAATGACAGGATGGCCAAAAGAAAGAGATGATGTTCCAAAAGAAATGAAAACATACTGGACATTCAAAGAGGAAATCAGCTATGCATCAGGACTGTTGTTCAAAGCTGCAAAACTCATTGTGCCAAACCAGATGAGACAGGAAATGCTGAACAAAATCCATGAGTCACATCTTGGCATAGTGAAATGTAAAGAGAGCGCTAGGGATATTCTCTACTGGCCAGGCATGTCAACTGAGATAGAGGGCGTTGTGTCTCAATGTGCTGTATGCAATGAAAACAAAAACAGCAATCCCAAAGAACCTCTACTTCCCCACACACTGCCAGGAAGACCATGGGAGAAGATTGGCACAGATCTCTTTCACTACAATGGTGCAGAGTATTTGCTCTGCGTAGATTACTATTCAAAATATCCAGAGATCACCAAGTTGTGTGACACAACCAGCCGAGGTGTCATCACTGCCATGAAGTCGACATTCGCTAGGCACGGAATCCCAGTTTCCGTAGTCTCTGACAATGGTCCACAATATGCCAGTGGTGAATTCAGAGGGTTTTCTGAGAGTTGGGAATTTGAACATGTTACTTCCAGTCCAGGACATGCTCAGTCTAATGGTCAGGCAGAAAGAACTGTACAAACAGTAAAAAACATGCTCAAAAAGGCACAGAGCGGCAATGGCGATCCATACATTGCTTTGCTCGAATACCACAACACACCGCTGGAGGGTATAGGATTATCTCCTGCACAGCTGTTAATGGGACGTCGTCTAAAGTCCAAACTTCCAGCATCAACAACTCTATTGACTCCTGAAAATAGAGCTCAAGTTCAAGACAATCTGAAGTGCAGACAAATGAAGCAAAAGAGCTACTTTGACAGACAAACACAAAAGTTGCCAGATCTACGAACAGGTGAAAATGTCAGGATACAGAAAGGAGATACATGGCAGCCAGCTGTGGTTGTGGAAAGACATCAGCTACCAAGATCCTTCATAGTTCGCACACAAGATGGACGAGTCTACAGGAGGAACAGAAAGCATCTACTGAAGACAGGCGAGAGGGAATTTCCACCTACAGAGATGCAGGACATTCCCACATACACACACACTGAAACGGCACACACTGGATCTGACACAGAAGGCAACGACACAGAGGTCAATCAGGACACTGACTCACATGATGGACAAGCACAGTTACAATTACATCACACAAGGTCTGGGAGACAAGTCAAGATTCCAGCCAGATACAGAGACTAGACATACCTTCGAACTCAAGCAGATTGATGCTATGTCACAAAGGTTGTGTTACTGAGTGTTAATGAAAAAAAAAAAGAAGAAAAAAAAGAATGTTGTAGATTTATTAAAGGTCCCATGACATGAAAATCTCAATTTATGAGGTTTTCTAACATAAATATGAGTTCCCCTAGCCTGCCTATGGTCCCCCAGTGGCTAAAACTTGCGTTTGGTGTAAAACGAGCACTAGCTGTTCTGCTCGCCTTTGAAAAAACGGAGGCTCAAGCGCGCTGATTTGGAAATCTGTGCTCATGACGTCATGAGGAATCTCAGCTCCTCCCCTTACTCTGCCTGGCCCGCCCAGAGACGTTGGCCCGCCAATGAGACTCGACCGTGCGAGCGCCACATGTGTGTGTGTGAATACACACACTGTAACGGTGTGTATTCACACACACAGAACGGTTATCCAAATAACAAGGAAGTGTACAACACTTGCGTTACAGTCCTGGAGCTCTATATCTAAATAATATCATATACATAGATATCTATATCATATAACATTTTGTGTGCGCCTCCAGACGATATTATGAATCACAAACGACTTTGTCGGGTTCTGCGACGTCTCTGGTTCTTCCACTTTCACATCAACCTGAAGTCGACTGAACCGCACGCTGCCTGCTGCCGGCTGCCCGCTGCCGGGCGATGGTGCCTCGCGGCAACCGGCGGCATGTCGCAGTTCATGTACTTCAGCGAGTCAAATCAAAGTTCCTTTCCCCCAATTCCTTCTCAACCATGGCTCAGATAACCCCCACGACAGTCTCGTTGTGGAAATACAAGACACGTCAAAGAACCGACAAGAAACACTTGCGTTACAGTGTGTGTATTCACATTGATGTGGACGTTGAAGAACCAGGAACGTCGGAGAACCCAACGCGGTCGTTTGAGATTCATAATATCGGCTCACACAGCTTTTGGCCGTGATGATATATATTATATGATATAGATATCTGTGTAGGCTATATGATAATATTTAGATATAGAGCTCCAGGACTCCCGTGTGTTCTAGAATATTTACAGAACACGGCTAAAGGCTGTGTGCGGCTCGCCATTGCATACATCCACTGTAAACAGAGCGCATGGTGGCTGCAAGCTGCTCAGGGCCACACCCCCACCCTCCTCCTTGACACGCCCACCGAAACAGCGCATTTGGGGGAAGCTCAATGTGCGACTGGCTCGGAGTGGCTGTAACTCTGCACCACGGCTGAATTTAGGGAACGTCTTTGAATACTGTGTTAGTTGCCCACTAATACCTATATTAAAGAATACATAAAATAGCATGTCATGGGACCTTTAATGCATGAGTGTAACATAATGCATTTTGTTGTTGGTATTGTTAGATATGCTGTAGAATACAATACAAGTTTATTTAAATGGTTAAACCGTGAAGAAAAAGTTTTACCTTAAGGCATTGTTTTATGTTACGTGTCATAACTACAACAAAGAAGTGAGGCATTCTATTGTGTCAGTTTAATTTAAAACGAAAGCAAAAAAAAGCATCTTAAGAAAGGGGATGTAATGTATTGTGTGTGTTTCCGTAGTTCAGGTTGTATGACGTCAGGACGTAATTGCATGTACTTGTATGATGGCGGACAACAAGTAAAGACGTGTTTTTGATTCTAAGCAGCGCATGTGTCCGAGTCACATCAATATACAACAGTGCTGACTACCTGTACACAAGTAACCATGTGATTTTACTGTATAGATTTCGAGAAAATGTCCTTTGAAAACCTCACCTATGCATTTTTTGGCCTTTGCCAATTGCATTTTCTTAGCACTTTGAAGTGAGCTATAGACAAAATTATACATAAGTTCCGGCACTGACTGACATGACCATATTCACCCTTGTGCTGACTACCTGTACACACGGAACCATGTGATTTTACTGTACAGATTTTGAGAACGTTGTGCTGACTACTTGTACACAAGTAGGCCTATCAATGCGATTTTACTGTATAGATTTTGAATAAATGTCCTATGAAAACCTCACCTATGCATATTTTGGCCTTTGCAAATTGCATTTTCTTAGCATTTTGAAGTGAGCTATAGACAAAAATATACATAAGTTCCGGGACTGAATGATATGAATATACTAACTGTTGTCCCGACTACTTGTGCACAAGGAACCACATGATTTCACTGTATAGTTTCGGGGAAAATGTCCTTTGAAAACCTCACGTGCATGCTTGGTCCTTTGAAAACCCTTTTTTGTTGTGGACGTTTTCACGCCGATAGCGTTTGCAGCGATCCACACAAACACACAACCGTAGGTGAAGGCTTTTATTTTGAGATCGTTGTGAGATACCGCACAAAGGCTGTTTAGAGTAGAGGCGCACAAAGATTTTGTGTGACGGCTGGCTTAACCGCGGATGGACGAATGGCGGCTCACTTGACCGCAGTGCAGAGAGTAATGGCGGCCCAGGTAACATGTCTTTTTGAAATTAGCCTCCCTCCAGCTTTTAAACCCTTTTATTGAAACCAATGGCATATCCTGTATTAAATTTAAGTTATGTATGTTGTCAGATGTGACCGTCTTCTAATATATTGGGGTTTTATATACTAGTAATAGGCCTGTACTAGATGCTTCTATGATTTGGCTGAAGTTGCACCTCTCAAAGTAAATCCAGAGAGGTCCTGCATTGCATCAGTCAATGCTAGCTTGATTAAAAACAAGGTCATGATGTTAATATTTAATTGTTTACTCATCAGATCATTGTTACAGTTGTTTGAAGCCATGCCCGTGGTTTGTAAACATGTTTTTAACAATAAAATCATCTACAGGTGGTTGGGGCTAGCACCCGTTACAATGTAGCTTCGTGCTTTACAATGAAGTAAAACTAGATTATAATAAGAATGTAAACTGGTATTGTCATCGATAAATCATGTACTTCATTAATGCAATATGCATGTGCAGTTGAACATACTGCTGCATAGACAACATGGCCAGACTCGGACCGTGGCAGGATAGACCTGGGGTTGGGCCTTTTTCCTCCACCGCACGTGAAGATTATTATTTTTTTTCCGTGGCGAGATTTAAATCGACACGTTAACTTTAAAGTCAACATGTCGACATTAAACTCGAAATGCCGAGAATAAAGTTGAAATGTCATGTCGTCTTTAATCTCGACGTGTCGACTTTAAACTCGAAATGTCGAGAATAAAGTTGAAACATCATAATCTCGACGTGTCCATTTTCCGTTCCTCTGTCAGCACGCAGACGCTCCGGGCATCCTCCCAAGCGTGCAGCGGATGACACGAAGTAGTCGGCTCGGCAATAACCCTCGGGTCATTGTTTGTGGTGTAGGCCTCCATCCAAACAATATAGCGACTAAAACCTTCAATGCAACCACTGATTGCAATGCCGTATGGCTTTAGTTCATCGTACCCATCCATATGCCAGAGTGCATTCGGACCTTTGCTGTAATATTGCCTGCGCCTCAGACGCAGGGCATGCCTTTGCTCTACACCCAAGGCCGCCTTAATGCACGGGCTTGTTTTTTTTTATTATTTTTTTATACTGGCCCATGATAGGCCCCCCGATTGGCGAAGGCCCAAATCAATGTGATTTTTTGTTTGGGGCTTGACACCACAGCCACAGTCGTCTCACCCCCCCCGTCAGGATTTCTCATCGAACAACAACCCCCCACCCCCACCGTCGGAAAAAAAAATACGCATCTTCATCGTAAGATCCCCTCTCAGGGGGCCTACGAAACCTCCCAGCCCCAAGGCCCAATTGCAGGTTAAGGCAGGCCTGTTCATACCCTCAGGATCAAGCAACTTGATCAATTGTCTTTCTGTATTTTGCGACACAACATAACCTTTATGTATTTCACGGAGTCGCAACCATCTGTATCCTTGCATCTGCCCATTTCCAGCCAGTTCAGTTTGCTAGAACGGGGCCACTTCTTCCAGGTTTGTATCATTCCTCCTGAACAGACGAAGTTTTCCACACAACCTTCTCAGCGTCCTTACACTAATCACCACACTGTGGTTCGGCGCTAAAACAGCGAGTATCTCTTTATTGTTAAACCCAATTCTGAAATACAATTTTACCAAATTATCTACACAAGCCATTGGATTCAGTGCAGGCCCGTGGAGTGGTTGCTATCTCTCCCAACTAATGTCAACTATTCTCGACATTTCGAGTTTAATGTCGACTTTAAAGTCGACAAATCGAGATTAAAGTCAACATAATATTTCAACTTTATTCTCGACGTTTTGAGTTTAATCTCGACATGTCGAGATTAAAGTCGACATGACATTTCAACTGTTTTCTCCAGACTCGTGTTTCATTTCATTTGCACAGAGAGTCTGAACCCACTCAATTGACTAACGTCAACTCACGGGTGTCGGTTGAAGTTTAAAACTATTGGATCTGCCCAGTGCCGCTCTGGATCTGCCATAACCAATCGCTAATGTTTGACTTTCATTTACCATTGATGTGTGATGCTATCTCGATGCTGTCTCCTCTGTGGCAGGTGGCCATACGTCGTCAGCAGGCCCAGGAAGAGGAGCTTGGGATTAAGTAGTCCCATAACGCTGTCCAGCTCAGACATGGTGGGGAAGAATGAAGCGGGTGGCAACTGCCTGTATTCAGAGGAGGGCTTCTCCCCTACCACGTCCTCCAGCTTCTCTGCATCAACCCCCATCAAAGGTGAAGATGTCACCCTCTCTCAGCTCACGCCACCCTCAGCGACAGCGTAAGGCTACTGGGTGGAGGAGGAAAGGGGCTATTGACCTCATTCACACGACGGCCGTCTTGAGTTGTAAAGGACCTGGCTGTAGCATTTTTAAGGATTGTTGTGTTGACCGTACCGTCACCATCATGACTAGTTTCGGTCCCGAAAAATGACTTTAGTAGGAATACACATTTTCATAGTTTCTTGCCAATCCCTGAACTTCGCAGTGAGTGGCTTTGTAAAGCAAGTTTTACCTGCTGCTTAATGAAACAAACAATTTTCGATAAGAGAGACTGCTAGATGACCCCATAGTTCAAATACATTTGAACTATGGGTGTGAACAGGCCTACTGCTGTGGCGGGGGGGGGGGGGTTCTTCAAAACCAAAACATCTCCAAATGTCATACCATAAGCGCCGGACCTTCTGAAGTACTAAATTTAACCAACCCTGCTTTCTGTGGCTTCCTGTCCCCCCCCCCCTTTAGGACGAGAGTAACGCCCTCTCCATAGCGCTGGAGGCCGGACACAAGGACATCGCCGTGCTGCTGTATGCACACATCAACTTCTCCAAAGCTCAGTCCCCGGTGGGTTCCCCAAACACGCTCTGATCCCATTAGTTCCTTTTCATTGTTATTTTAACTTTTGTTCACAGTGTTTTGTGTGCGTGTGTGTTATTAGGGTGCAGAAAGACGTCGCCCAGTCCCACGAGAAGAAGCATATTTGATTAGAGGTCCCGCCTCTTCCAAGCTTTTGTCTTTTATTTACTCTAAATCGTTTAGATCGTTGCGTATACTCATATATGGCTCCGACATCTCCAAAGTGTCCTTTATTTTTAATGTAAAAAACGAATGCAACAAACTTATTAGACAGACAATAGTACAGACCAACACTCAAGCCAATATTTAGTGCGAGACGGCGATAACGTAAAGGAGCACACGTCGTAAATCGGCATCACCTTCGCAGTCATCGTAAATGTGAGCCAAGCTTTGACACGACGAAACGGCATTCAGTATATCCGACCACCGCTCCGTGTGCTTGTCCGTGTATGGTGCCGGTCCCGTGTGTGTGCAGCGCTCTCCCCTCAACACCCCGTATGTATCCTAGGGCCCCCTGTCGGCCCCTGAGTGCACCAAGCTTTCGTATCAGGCATGGAGCGTGGCGTCCCTTTATTAGATGTAACTATCGGGAGAAATTATTATACTTGTATACAAAATCCTTTGTATCTATTTAAAATAATATCACAGTATTTTTGCGAGTATTTCTTATGATGTAACATGACATGAAGTTATATATTTATCAAGGTATATAGTTTTAATGCAGATATATGTATTATTCCATTGTCTATATACTTTGTTCATTGGAGATTCTAATTTTCTTTTTTGTGTCTTTATTTTTTTGTCCAGCCTTCTTTCCTTATATCGTCTAATGTATAGTGTAAGCTGTTCAATTTGTTAGTGTTAAATGAGGTACTGATTTCCATCTTTTGTTAAGAACTGATACTACAAAGCAAAAAGTGCGAAAGGATTCCAGATGCACAATGATAATGGAAGAGCTTATGTCCCTGATTTCATAAGCTTCCTTAAAGGGACACTGTGTAATATTTTAAGTAATTTATTACCTCAAATCAACGTATTCATTCATAAATAAGTCCTCATTGGTGTAACATTATCTCTGCCAAAAATCTCACTTATCCTCCTGAGCGAAGAATAATTTATATGTAGTAACATAGGACGGGTAAGCTTCATGTAGGCTTCCATGTTCTTCCGGTCTATGAACTGCCGAGAGGGACAAAAAGCATTACGTGGTACAGGAAATGCAAACGCGTTTTCACTCTGAGCCAGCGTGAATGATGACTGAAATAATGAACTATCTTGCTCGAGGAATAATTACTCGTATATGCATTGAATCATTAGCTTACACTAATGATTCAATGCAGTTTGAAATAACGAACCTCATCATCACTCGAATGACTCGATGAGGTAGTATTGGATGTCATGACACAGCTTCTTGGCACATTAGTTTGAATGCAATATACAATTGTACCACTAGATGGGAGTATTTTTTACACGTGTCCCTTTAATGTGTCAATACGTCTTCAATCGTGGTAATATTACAAATGCATATTAAATATATTTGGTATGAAATATTGAATTAATTGCAGTATTCAATCAAATCTTACATAAAACATGCAAATGCATGCTATTGCAAGGGAGGTTAGCCGTTTTATGGGGTTTCAGTGCTGTTAGTTAACAGGGGGACATTCGTGGCAGTTATTTGTCCCGGATGGTTGATTTGGGGCTGAGTTTAAATTATAGCATTTTAATTGGTAACTTTTCATTACCCTCGTCATTGAAGTGTGCTTGTAAGGCCTTTAATGATGGCTATTTTTAGTATGCCATGGTAGTGGGTCACATTCATAGCCAGTTTGCAGTAGGTTATTGTGTGTGATCGTGTAACCATGTCAGACTGATCAAATATGTCAGCCTGGGCAGCTGCTTCTTGCACGTCTGCAGGCTGCTTATCGTTAAAAACCAGGGAAGCATAACGTTAATTTAGTGTTATATTTGAGCGTTTTAAGGAATAGTAATTGGTTTCTTTGTTTTTTCACCTTCCGTTGGATATTAATCGCGTGGATTCATCAAATAGTATCTGAATATAACAGTTTTTTATCAACTTCGTGTCAAAATTAGTGAATTTCATTCTCTTCGTCTGTAATCCACCTCATCGTAGGGGATGTGCATGCATACTGTACACATCCCACTTAATATCACGACACCCACACAACGGGCCTCCCACGCGTCCAGTTTAGGCCCTCCCATGGAATTAAGCCCCTGTGTTAACTCGCTACTAAAGAAGCGTTGCCCTCTTCCACGTTAGGCATCACCCTGCATTAGTAAACAACCCTCAGTTAATATCACAACCCTGCACAGATCAACTCATACACAGTGAGGACCACTCTCCTTTTGTTCTTCTCTTGTTTTGGTTTATCAAGAAACCAAAGTTTCAAGAAAAGGATGAGCAATCAGGAGGACGTCAAGCAGCAGCACCTGGCCGGCCCGGGACCCATGTCCCCAGCCGCGTCCAGTACCAAGAAAACCCCGAGGATGCCCAAGTGTTCCCGATGCAGGAACCACGGATACATGTCTCCCCTGAAGGGACACAAGCGTTTTTGCAACTGGAGAGATTGCCAATGTCCGAAGTGCAAACTTATTGCAGAGAGGCAGAGAGTAATGGCGGCCCAGGTAACATGTCTTTTTGAAATTAGCCTCCCTCCACCTTTTAAACCCTTTTAATGAAACCAATGGCATATCCTGTATTAAATTGCAGTTATGTATGTTGCCAGATATGCCAGTTTTCTAATATATTGGGGTTTTATACACTAGTAGTAATAGGCCTGTACTAGATGCTTCTATGATTTGGCTGAAGTTGCACGGGTCGAAGTAATTTCCAGAGACGTGCTGCATTGCATCAGTCAATGCTAGCTTGATTAAAAACAAGGTCATGATGTTAATATGTAATTGTTTACTCATCAGATCATTGTTACAGTTGTTTGAAGCCATGCCCGCGGTTTGTAAACATGCTTTTAACAATAAAATAATCTACAGGTGGTTGGGGCTAGCACCCGTTACAATGTAGCTTCATGCTTTACAATGAAGTAAAACTAGATTATAATAAAAGTGGATACTGGTATTGTCATCGATACATCATGTATTTCATATGAATGTGCAGTTGAACATACTGCTGCATAGACCACATGGCCAGACTGGACCGGGGCAGGATAGTCTAGACCTGGGGTTGGGCCTTTTTCCTCCAGCCGAAAGAATCTGAGATTATGTGAGTCCCATCTCTAGCAGGGTCCTTCCAGACTCTCGTGTTTCATTTCATTTGCACAGAGAGCCTGGACCCACTCAATTGACTAACGTCAACTCACTTGAAGGCGGGTGTCGGTTGAAGTTTAAAACTATTGGATCTGCCCAGTGCCACTCTGGATCTGCCATAACCAATCGCTAATGTTTGACTTTCATCTACCATGGATGTGTAAGAAAGTACTACAACAGATGCTATCTCGACGCTGTCTCCCCTGTGTCAGGTGGCCCTACGTCGTCAGCAGGCCCAGGAAGAGGAGCTTGGGATATGTAGTCCCATAACGCTGTCCAGCTCAGACATGGTGGTGAAGAATGAAGCGGGTGGCAACTGCCTGTATTCAGAGGAGGGCTGCTCCCCTACCACGTCCTCCAGCTTCTCTGCATCAACCCCCATCAATGGTGAGGATGTCACCCTCTCTCAGCACACGCCAATGATCCTATCAGCCTTTATTTGTTTCTTCATTAATTAATTGATTTATTAAGTTCATAGGATTTAGTACAGAGGGTAATTGTTCCAAATATGCACCACTCCTAGTGACATGATCACAAATTGCTGGATTAAATCATACATTTGGAATACATTAATAAATATTTTATTATTATTATTACATTATAAATATAATTGAAAGGATGTGTAAATACAGTTACAAGACTGGAGTTTGCCAGACTTTTAGGCCCCGTTTACACGAGGACGCTTGCGGGTAAAAACGACCCAATATTTTATCGGAAGTGCCTTTCGTTTAGACGGTGACAGCGTTTTTGGGGCTTAAAAAGGCAAAAATTGAGTGGAAAACTTGAACACGCTCCGCCGTAGTGTTTCCGTCTACACTGCCAAGACGCAAAACTCTGCTCACGTCGTGTACGCGTTTACATCACATACAGCTCCAGTACAGGGAAATAAACAAACATGTTGGATTATTTCCATGCGTCGGACCGTCAAGCTGCTCTGGCAGATCTAATAAACGTACAGGAGTCTTTCCACGAAATGTACAGAATATGTACAGATCGTATTACTGAACAGAGAAGGATCTGTAATTCTGTTTTGGTTTTCGCGGCACAGATTAGGGAAGACGGAAGATCCTACGCATGCGCTCAGACATGGCGGTGTTGTGTGATGGTGTATCACAGCACCACCTAGCCGCCTGACATGCATACCCAATCGAAATCCACACACTTTTGCGTCACCGTATGCACGCAGATTTCCTCCCGAAAATGCTTGTCTAAACGCGGAATAAAAAGTGAACGCAACGCCACTTTTGCGTCATTATGTAAACGTAGCCTTAGGTTATCTACCAACATTTTGGTTGGCCCAGATAGTTCAGGACTCGGTGTACTTTGCTGGTCTTTTAGAAAAAATTAAATGAGGAGAATACAAAACGATACAATATCAGTATTTTGTCTATATACTGTGTTTGCTGTGTAGACAACGAATACAGGAGAATGCTGTCTTGAGTGCGTTAGAGAGGGAACAGAACTGAGGGTCTGTCTACGCTGGCCTGTCCCAAGCTAGACACTTGAGTTTCAACCACTGTGTGTCCATTGAGGGTGGGGGGGAGAGGAGAGAGAGAGACGGAGTGGGATGAAGAGTGAGATAAGCAGAAACTGAGAGAGTTTGAGATAGATAGAGGGAAAAGTATAGAGAATGATAGAGAGGGAGAGAGCGTTGTGGAGGTGAATAGAGGGAGGTAGACTAACCTCCCTCTATACTGTCTCCTGACACATAGACAGTCTGTTCCCTCCTGTCCTCATATCTACCTCATGTGCCAGAGACATCAAGGCTGACCACCGCTGAACCCAATTGGCCCCACTGCATGTCTGTGGTGCGTGGGCATTTCTGTGTGTAAGTGTGATTGTGTATGTGTGTGATTTTGTGTGTGTGTATGTGTGTGATTTTGTGTGTGTGCATGTGTATGTGTGAGTACGTGTATGTACCCATTCCTGCATGAACTTGTGCGCAGTACCTGGATGGGTGACAGGATAGTGGGGGGAGAGAGAGAGAGCGAGAGAGAGGAGTCAAGCACACACTGCCTCCGTGATGATAGAGGCAGGGCATGGACCGGGGAGACTTCCTTATCACCGCCTTTTAATAACCGCTCTGTATCTCTGATGTGTGCGACAGAAAATTGAATGTGAGGAGAAATGTGTCCTTGTTGATAGGGAAAGAACCGCAAACGAAGCGATCGCTCAGTGTTTGTTCCGAGGGAGCTGACTGATGCGCTCTCAGGCCAGAAGGCCGTGTGTTGGTGGGTTACGACAGGGTTCTGTGTCCTGGTACTTAACCAGTGTTCTGGTTGCCATCGCAAACATCACCTACAGATGGTGCTGTTGCTAATAAGATGCAGTTGCAAACAGATACCGTTATCCTTTATTTTGTTTTCAGTGAAGAAATATGAAACATATGGCGTGCATATTTTTTCTCATTCGAAATGTATTTCAGTTATAGATTAACAGATAAGTGGTAATTATTATAAATTATAGAAGTGACAGTGTGTGCATCAACCATTCATAAAACCAAAAAACATACCTCCAAATCGTACAGCAGACTGAAGCAGACAGCTGCTTTTACTTTGGTAATCAATGGTTCATCGTTTCCTGTTTCCTGTTTCCTGTGCAGGGGGCAGCCCTTCCTCATCCTCCAGCCCCCCCGTCAAGCCCCAGGCCGAAGGGACCTCTGACCTGACGGTGGACGCATACTACAACTTCTACCAGCCCAGCCGCTACCCTGCCTACTACAACAACCTGTACAACTACCAGCAGTACCCGGTAACCGTGGCAACACACCAAACCCCTGCCTGGTTAAGCGTCATCGTAATGACACCCATCGTAGTGATTATAATTGTAAATAAGAATATTGATGTGATCCCTTGAGGCGGTTTATACACAAACACCAAATGATAGTTGACTTGAAGTGACTTGTCGGTTCATTTAGGTTGGATTTAAGTTCACTGTGTTCCACAATATAAGATTAGTGAGATGAGATGCTAGCGGTTAGCCGCGATGTTGAGCTTGTGTGGCCTCTTCCTGTGGAGGCGGGGCTTAAGGAGCTGTAAGTGTGATGCCTTTACCCTTTACCAAACTCATAAAACCGTTACTGTGACGCGTCCCCTTTAAACCTTTGGCCAAAGCTTCTGGTTTGTTTCTCGGGTAGGACGTTTATTCGTTTCTTTCTTTTTTTAAACATTCACCTTAAGATTTTTTGAAAAATATTTAGTCCTGGATTATTGTGATGATTCAAGAAGAATCAGTGTTGATCTATTCGCCCAGCGGCTAAGGGGATCGTGCCGTTAGTATTGAGCAAGACCGCCGCAGCCGTAATCTCTCCTCTCTCCCATTTCCACTGTTCTCTACCTGCAACAATTCAACTCCAGCGAGACTACAATATTCATCCAATCACAAAGAGAGAGAGAGAGAGAGAGAGAGAGAGAGAGAGAGAGAGAGAGAGAGAGAGAGAGAGAGAGAGAGAGAGAGAGAGAGAGAGAGAGAGAGAGAGAGAGAGAGAGAGAGAGAGAGAGAGAGAGAGAGAGAGAGAGAGAGAGAGAGAGAGAGAGAGAGAGAGAGAGAGAGAGAGAGAATGTGTGTCTTAAGACACTTACACACACACACACACACCTCACATCACCTTTTGATTTATCCCTAAATGTATCTCTGTTGTGTCGGATGAGACGAGCGGGTGCTGCGAGCAGATGAGATGCTATATTTCTTTGCCGGTTAGCCCTGGTGATGGAGGATAGTTAGCAGTAGCAGCCCAGCGCCACCTCTCTCCAGACGGAGCAGTGTGGTGCTGGGGTCACTGCCTCCGCTAACCCAGTCAGCGGCGAGCGCAGCCTAAATTGCAAAGGTTAATGGTATTGTCTGTCAGAGGGGAGAACAAAGCGCCGTACCCTGCCGCTCAATGGAGAAGCCTGCGCGTTAATGCTAATCACTTAGCAATGTTTTTTGCATAATTTAGCCATCGTCCCGGGTGAAATACGACCACCGTGTCCCATCCCGGGTGAAGATGTCAGCAGGAGAAGGACAAACGCTACGGTTATTCAAATTGAGTTGCGCTTTCGTCGGGAACCAGTGTTGGCCACTTGCATGAGATGATTATTCACTGATAATGTTGCGACCGCAAACATTGGGTAAACCCCAGAAAAACCACGGGGAATGTTGTCCTGGAATTATTTTTGTGTGGTGGTGTGGTTATAGTTGCCGGCATGTGTCTCCGGTGTTGACGTTAAGACAATTCAAATGTTCAACAATAGCTCATACCCATTTATACAACGAAATGGTGACAATTTAAATTGAATACATTTGATTTAATACATGGTTATTTGTTTTTCCAAAACAAACGACTACGTCACCTTGTTGATGAGGATGTTTTAAATCCTATTTCATAGATTAATTTAATGTTGTTTATGAAATGAGTGGGAGGTACCAGAGTTCCCCCACACTCTCAAAGGCAATGGTAGGCAGAACAATGTGCTACTTCATTTGTGGTTAAATACATGCTAAAATAAGACTACAATGTCTACAAATATTGCTTATATTACCGGTACTATTACCTGTCGTCGTTTCATGACTCAAAGTCTCTTTCTCTCACACACACACACACACGCACACACAGACACACACAACCCCAACTGTTGTTTATTAATTGTGATCCTTATTTTCCGGTTAAGGATTAGTTGTCATGGTTACCGTCTATAAACTGTTTCTCAGGATTGATACTTGCTGAGGTGTGCTTAGTGTTTGTGTGTGAGTGTGCGCTGGTTCGCGCATATATAAAGTCCTTACAGATTAACTTTGACATTTTACATTAACACAGCATTGGCCATGGCGTAAAACCCTTTGCTTTGTTGTTTTGAACCTTGTCAGGTCTGCCAAAATCACCTATTTTGTCAATCCTTCAGTTAAATGGATTAAAGAAACTGCATTCCGTTGTAGAGTGGTTTATATTTCCCCTCCTGCTTGTGTTTTACACTGCAAAACGAGTGTGGAGTAAAGTATCTCCGTGAGAGCATTGTGATTGGCTTTAGTCAGCGCGACCTACGTTGTGGGTGCTTGTGCACTTCAATGTTGCGGCAATGTGATGTACAAGTGATGTAACAATGTAACAATCTTCTGCAGGGAAATTGGCAGAACAGATTTTCCCGCATTTCTCCCAATCACATAATGGCCCCTGTACCGCCACAGGCTGCATGTGTGTAGAGATAGAGAGACGTGGTTCAGGAGGTAGCACTATCGGACACAGTTGACAGGTGATTCGGTTTCACCGTTCTTGCCTTGTTTGAACATCTTTCTTGAAAGGCTGAATCCGGGTCGATTTGGTTATCATTAGCTGTAGCGTAATTAAAGCGACATCTACAGTCCCATGCACATGACTAGGGATGGGGATCATTAATATTTATTGATATCGATACCATTTTCGATACTCCTTAACGATCCGAGTCTTTAATCGATACCACTATCGATACTTTTCTATTATTTGGTGGAAATACGAAGCGTCTTTAGTGATGAGGAAAATATTTAGGAAATAAATAATTGCATTTTAAATTAAATATGTAATTCTTAATAAATATTGACATCAGTACTTTTAGTTATATAAACTAAAATGATTAGAGCACTATACAACTGTATTAGTAGTAAAGAAACATGAGTAATCCAGTATTACTCAAAAACTCAATTTAGGCAAGGCAAGGCAACTTTATTTATATTGCACTTTTCATACACAAGGCAGACTCAAAGTGCTTCACATATAAACATTGTCATACAATAAAATAAAATAATAGGTAAGTAAAAGAAAAACATATGCAAAAAATAGAAGTTAAGGCATTTTAGTATTAAAATAGAAAATAAAGGCAAAGTAAAAAAAGCTTATTTTTTCTTTTCTTTTTTTTCTTTTTTTTTCTTTTTTTTTTTTCTTTTTTCTGTGTCTGGGTTCAAATGTTTCTTTATGTTACATTTGAACGCATTATGATAACCTAACAGCCGTTTTAATGAGCCAACCTCAACACACCATCATGCAGCACATCTGAAACTTTTATTTACTTTTTAAGATAGCTGTGTTGTAATCAGCAGCTTGTTTGCTGCTGATTACAACACAGATTTCCCAATTGGATTACTATTTTTAACTGACGGGACTAGCGACAATGTCTGTGTGCGATTACCGCTCGTAGTTTGAGTGGATGATTAAGACGGGCCCGTCTGTGGTGCGACAGGAGAAGGAAGAGACAGTGGCTGAATCCGAATACTCATACTTGACTACTATATAGTATGCATTTTGTAGTACGCCAAAAATATAGCGCGTCCGAATGCTCAGTACGCATTGTGTAGTACGGAAGACGTTTCCGAATGCATACTACCGCCAAAGTAAACCACGGAGTTCACTACGCTATCCCACAATGCAACCGGAGTCGAACGAAGAAGAGATGGCTGACCCGACACCACCAGAAAGACGTTGTAGAAAGCGGCGAAAAAAAGAGACATTAAAAAGAGTAAAATAGTAAAGTAAGTAATTAAGTAAAAAGAGACATTTTTAATTTAATAGCAACGATGACAAGACGGAAAACAGGTAACTTATCAAGGTAATTTTGCCGGCATCTGAGGGGAGATACGTCATCTCCAAACATCCGGTGGAGTTTCGGCGATGTTCGGAAGCGTTCTACTACGCATAGCTGTAGACCGTACTACACTGGCAAGTGTAGTACCGTCAAGTAGTAGACACTGAACAGAAATAGTATGTACTAAGTATTCGGATTCAGCCAGAGTCTTTTCAACTCGGAGACAGTCGAAGGTACTGCATTTGGTCTTTATTTGATACACAATGCTAATGTACTTGGCCAATGGCCATTGAGGTTGTGTTCCCCCCTTTACAATAAATGATTTTCACCCTTTTCGCCCGCTCAGCCATCCTCGCAAGCAAAGTTAACAGCCAGACTTCACTTGAGCCGTGACACGACTCGAGGGACACAACATTACGTTACAGGACCTACGGGACAAAAAAAATAAATAAAAGAACGACGGCACTCAATAGTCGTATCGATAAGCCCAAACTTTAATCATTTTCGTGTTTTGAAAAAAGTGGAACCGGGTCCTTGACAGAACCGTGCTTCGATCCCCATCCCTACACATGACAATACCCACCCTCCCACTCACCTAGAAGGAAACACTGGGTGTTGTATTTATCAGCGTGAGGCCATCTCTCCCCCATTGTCTCTCCCCCCTCCACTAGTGCCTCCAGGGCTGCCATGCAGGTGGGGAGTAATAACAATAATAATAATGATACCAGGGCGGCGCAGAGACCTGCCAGACGTCAGATGGTGCCAGATAAGACCACGTGTACCTTCTAGGGTGGTATGGCAAGCCCCCACTGCCCCTTCTCGAACCCCCCTCCCAGGATGCCAGCAGACTAGGTAAAACCAACCCAATCCGTACCTAATTTCCAAATGCACCCAAACTAAATGGAGGCCGCCCTGTCTCACCACTAACAGCGGTACAGCTCATAGGTCCCCATTTATTTTACCTCTGCCCAGATGAGAACTGAAATCTTCCTCAGAATGGGGCCGAGGTTTGTGTAAACGATATCTTTATGCTGGCCACAGGATATGTGTATTGCTACACTGGCCTGCCTAGCTCACACAGATCCCTATATCTCTCCACCCCCCCCCCCCCCCCCAAGTAGTTCCGGTAGCTATCTATGCTTTTTATCAAAAAGCCAACCCTCATGTCAAACATTGGCTTGACATTGGTGGGGAGAAATACCTTTAGTCAGATATGCAATGTGCCCAGTTGTTTAGATGAGTCGTGCACGATAGAGATCTGGTTGGTTTAATGCTTGCGTTGAGTTTCACAAAGACTTAATGGTGAGTGTTTTGTATCAAGATTAAACCTCAGGGGGTGTTCCAAAGATTAAAAAAAAAGTCATTAATATATTCTAATTATTATGATAATTATTAGCTATTTGTATAGACTTAAAATCCATGCAAGTCCAGCCAATTTTCGCCTCGGTTTTACATTCATATACACGTAGGGCAGAACTTACCCTTTAAATTATCCCTGTTGAATACATGTGCAAAATGTGTTGTTAGGTATTTGGCATTGTGGCCTGCCAAGAGCGAGCCGGCTGCAATTTCAAAATCCCAGCTCTAATCTCTATTGTATTTGTCAAGGCCCAATACAGGTGCTCAGTGTAGCTTAAATAACAGTTTATAAAGCTGTCGGCCGAGCGGCGGGTTGGACAATGCACGGTGACATATTACAGGCTGACAGAAATCGAAATCCATAAAAGCGAAATTGAAAACCTGAACTGAGTTAGCCGTGCTGCTGAGCAGACAGCTGCTTCTAGAACTTTCCGCAGGGAGAAGCCGGGCCCGCTTGTTGCAATCCATTTATATGAGTCTCCATCGGCCTGGGATTTCAACCTCCTCCGCCTCCTCTCTCTCTCTCTCTCTCTCTCTCTCTCTCTCTCTCTCTCTCTCTCTCTCTCTCTCTCTCTCTCTCTCTCTCTCTCTCTCTCTCTCTCTCTCTCTCTGCTGCCGTTAAACTGTGGCCTGTGAAGATAAGGTGAACAATGTTTTTTGCTTTGTGGGGCTTTTCTTTATTTTATTTTTCTTTACGGCCGGTCTGTAAACAGTCCCTGGAATAACGCTGGCATCTGGCAGGCCGAGCTTTCACTGAATTACAGTGAAGGCAATTCTAATAAATCTTATAAGGTTGTCTGTATCACACCGACCATTCATTGTGGTCTGGACTCATTGAGACTATAGAGGACTTTGTTTGTATTAACTTTTTAGACTTTTTTATATTTGCCTTAAAAATGATGTATTTTCTGTATGTAGTGTGTAGGGGTATTTGTGGGTTTATGAAGAGGACAGGGGATTATAGGGAGTGGGAATGACATGTCCCGTAGGGCAGCAGGTCAGTTATCAGAGGACATTTCTGACCAACAAAGTCACACTTAACAATGAAGTCACAGCGTTTACTTTACGCGCAGGAGTTGCTGACGGTATTAGTGAATGTATGCCAAGTAGGGGTGTGACGAGATCTCGTGCCACGAGATCGCGCGAGATTAAACTCGACAATATTACTCGTCGCGTTAAAAATCGGTCTCGCGAGATTTGTGAGCTATCCAAACTTCTATTTGTGGCCTGTGGGGGCAGTAATGCGCATTTGCGATGTCTAGCCCGCCAGAACCTAAAGGAGAAAGGAAAAGAAGAAGAAGAGGAGGAGAAGGAGGGGAAGCAGCCATAAGCTGTGTTCGAAATCGTTCCCTATCACGGATATTGTGCACTATATAGGGTGCTCGCCATTTTATAGTGGTTAATTCTCAGTGGTTAATTTCATGCACTATATAGTGCACTAAAAATACCCCAAATTTGAGTGTACATGCGATGTACACTACATGTTACTCCCGTATACAACAATGCAATGCGCTCGTGTTTTTCCGGAGGAGAAGAAGAAGCTGAATAACCGCGAAAACGAATACATTTAATGATAGTCTCCGGCTTTCGTTTAGAAATGTCAACAATTTATTTGGGATTTAACATAGAATATTTAACATTCAAAATTACCGGTAATTAAAAAAACTTGAACAAGGAAATATAACATTCATCATCAATATAACCTCCAGCTTTCCTCGTGAGTGCCCGGTTTGTTTACATGATGTGGGCACATCTGTCTACGTCACACAAATACCCGGCGGAACAGAAACGCTGAACAGAAATGTTCAGCGTAGTGTCTGAATTCTGGTTTGTTCGTTCCCTATGTAGTGCACTATATCATGAACACAGGGAATAGTGAGTGAGCTTATAGGGAACGATTTCGAACACGGCTAAAGACAGCCAGAATGACGTCGGAAAATACCTGTACTACCGTCGAAGATGCCCCCGCCACTTTTAAATCATTTGTTTGGCAGCATTTTGGGTACTTTGATTTGGTTTTGCACATAATATTTTTTGCACTTGAAAAAAAGAGAAATATTTAATTTAATTTATTTTACTTTAACTTTTATAAAATTTAGTTTCAATTTCATGCATGTAAAGAGTTATAATAAAACATTTCAAAATGCATGTGCAACTCGGTTAAATAAAAGTCTGTTAGTCCAGTCATATATTTTGTCATAGTTTTCTTAAAATCTCGTCTCGTCTCGTTCTCGTGAACCCAATATCGTGTCTCGTCTCGTCTCGTGAGTTGAGTGTATCGTCACACCCCTAATGCCAAGCGCTAGTTAGTTTGTCATAGGTACGACTCATTCGGCGGATTGTATCTACAGGATCTTTGCAGGACCTTATAATGGATTGAAATGATTACTATTATAAAATCCTATAACTACAGCTTTTAAGTTATTAATCGGCCATGCACATAGCAGTTGAACCCATATTGCGGGAAACAAAAAAGATATAAAGTACGGTATCCAATTCTAACTTTTTTCCTTGTGCAAATAAACTTCTAAATATGGTTCCTTCAAACAATCAGACCAACTAACTGTTTATTCTCTTCGTAGAGCTGGTGAACATCATCACGTGGTTTTACATCGGGCTGTGCCTGGTTTGAACCTCAGCGTAGTTTAGCTGCAACACCCCCACACTGATTTCTCCTCTGTGGTCCCCTGCAGTCCATGACCGGCAGTGAGGGCCGTCTGATGGGCCACAACGTGTCCCCCCAGTACCGCATGCACTCCTACTACTCGGCCGCCTCCTACCTGAGCCAGGGCCTGGGTACCCCCTCACTGGGGACCCCGGCCTGCGTCCCCACCGCCACCCCCCTCCCCGTCTTCAGCCTGGACGACAACAACAACTGCACCGAGGCCAGGATGGCTGGTGAGTGGCACGCACTTTCCCACGTGCACACGCGTGCACGCACGCACGCACGCACGCAGACGCGCGCGCACACACACACACACACACACACACACACACACACACACACACACACACACACACACACACACACACACACACACACACACACACACACACACACACACACACACTTTCTCAAGCACCATTACACTCCGTCCAAACTTTATCAGGAGTGCAGTCGGGTACATTTAAGGGAGGTGTGCTCCCGACTCAAGGGCACCATTAAATGTAAAAAAAAAAAAACGGAAGTCTAAAACCTTGGAATAAGGCGTCGATGCTTGCGTTTTTTTTTTTTATGTACAGCTGAGTTTAACACAGCGCACACATTTGCATGGGCGTGTTGTGTAGTGGCTGTCTTGCATGCAGTTGGCGCCAGAGAACCTTGAAGTCGTTTTTTATTTTTTTTAACAATAGTTGAGAGAGAGGCGAGCGCTGTAGGAGGTTTTGGTTTACGCGCAGCGCTGAGAATTCACCGCATTTGCAAGAAAAAAATTACAGCGTATAGATGGGCCGCAAATCAGACGTTATTTGCGTAGTGCTATACATTTGATTCAAAAAGACACAATGTACAAATCATTTGCAAAAAAAACCCTACGATTTAACAATAGAAAGAAAGATTCAAATGGACGCTTAGGCCCAATCCCATTTCTACCCCTTCCCCTTCCCCCTTGTTTTG
>NC_082387.1:8766932-8794432 GCF_031168955.1 Gadus macrocephalus
ACACTACCCTTTCATTCTCCTAACATCACCTCCCCTCCTCACTGATCTTCAGCACCCTCCCTCCCTTCCCCCCCCCGCCCGCCTCACTTCCTGTCGGGGGGGGGGGGTCCCGGCGGGGGTCTGCGAGATGAGCTGCCCGCGTGAGTTACGGGTCCTACAGCGGAGGACAGCTTATGGCAAAGTCTGTTGTTGTTGTTTATGTGTTTTCTTCCTGGGCCGCCTTATCCCTCTCCTCATCCCCCCCCCCCCCCCCCCCCCCCCCCACCCCCGTCACTGCCAAGGCTTTGTCAAATTTCGACATTGTTGTTGTTGTTGCTCAAACTTTTTTTGCGAGGACTACCAAAGTACGTTGAGCGAAACTTTTGCCTCGTTTTTCACTTCGGCCGGGGGGTAGGGGGTGGGGTGTGGGGGCTGGGGGCTGGGGGGGGATGGATGGATGGAGTCTCTTGGTTCGGCGCTGAACATGTGGAGCGTCTGTGTGTGCTATGCGATACCTCGGTCCGTTTTGTTATATTGGTGTCAGCACACACAGTGTACAGTAATTTAAATGCAAATCAGTGTGTTGAGGTATGGCTCATGTTAATCCCGGGCCGATCGATAACACCCTGTGTGAGCCCATTAAGTTAGAAATCCATTACTATCTTTGCGGATGATATTCCATTGATTTCCCCCGCGTTGGATCTGTAGCGCGGTGGTGGGGTGGGGGGGGGGGGGGCACAACAAGTGAGTTACTGCGTATAATCTCTGTCAACGCCGCCGCCCTGCACACTGAAAAACGAAAGAGAGATGGACATCGATAAGTTTCTTTGTTTCCCATGTAAAATGGGCCTCACCTACTTTCAGATCAAATTACTCAGAGCCTGAACTTGTCAACCTCCCCCCCCCCCCCCCCCCCCTTCCCCAGCAAGCAGCCACACACTCTCACTTAAACACACACACATACACTCTCGCAGGGTTGAGTAAGTCGGGTAGCACGTCGGTACACAGTATATACAGCTGCAGGGGCCCGTGACTGGGGTAATGTGGAGTTGCCATAGGGACCCCTCGCTTTATTACTTTTATCGCCCCTGAAGCGATGTGCCGTCCGTCCCCGCGCCATACGTCAGGCCGGCGTGCGTGGAGAGGCACGTCTCGTGGTTTGCCATCCGCTGCTCTGAGCTGGGCGGTTCCCCTGGGTTGCTTTGCAGTGAGAACTGTTGGGTTGCCGCTCCGTTACAGAGCCGTTCTGCGCAAGAGGCTCCAGGGAACGCCTCGAGTCTGAACCAGACCTCTGACTTCTCTGGAGGGGGGGCGGGGGAAGGAAGATTTTAGCTAAATGGGAAAGAAATTCATATTATTATTATTATTATATGAAAATACAATGTTGTCTCTGTTGAGATTTTGCTAAATTTGAATTACATAAAGTTTCATTTTTTTTAAATAGTTGGTTAGCTATAGGCAGAGTTTCTATACTTTTCTGTTTTTCTGAATCAGCATCGGTAATCGACTTTGTAAAGTACCTTGATCTGGAAGATGAATATTGGCTTTTCATTTATATTTGCAATCTCATCATTTGATCCAAATCTACCATCTCCACAAAAGATAAAGTTAGTTTTGGATTATGTTAATTATTGATATTAATAATAATTTGTTGTTTTTCCGCAAATTCTTCTTGCAAAAGTCCTTTCTTTGTCCCGCCCTTTATTCCCTTTGAAACCAAAATAATGACCTGGCTGTAAGAGTCAGACTGGAGAGAAAGTGGTCCCACTGGGGCCCCCAGCAGGGCTTATGTTCAGCCTGACGTTTATTCAATTCCTCCCCGGGGTTTTCTCCACACACACACACACACACACACACACACACACACACACACACACACACACACACACACACACACACACACACACACACACACACACACACACACACACACACACACACACACACACACACATAAACACACACACACATAAACGAACACACACACATAAACGAACACACACACACACACACAGGGCGGCCCCTGCTCGGACGCCTGTCATGCGGTCTTGCTAACTCTCCTGTTGAGCTAAAGGAACCGCCTAGCCTGCGGCGCTACGACGGGACTAAATACCAGCAGTAATTGCTGGGGATACAAGCGTGCTGGTAATGTGTTGTACAACACCACCATTAACACTGGCCCCGGGCAGTGGGGACATTAAACAGCTTCAGCTTTGTAGTTTATGTCCTGCTATACCCTCTCTTACTCTCTCTCTCTCTCTGGTCCTCACTGTCTCAAACACACGCACACGCACACACTCATTCATTCCCTCACTCATGCCATCACACACTCCCAGAGGCTCAGCCATAAGGTGTGAAGTGTTGGAACACACCTATTTCGGTTTATGGTACTTGGGGGTTTAAAGTCATCAAAGAATGATGTAGAAATATTTTTACTTTGGCAAGTCATCTTTTGTTGTTTTTCTTTATTACATCGTTATTGAGAGTATGACATTTATTTGATCTTCATTTGTTGCTACCCTGTGGGGCATGACGCCAGTAAAGGAAAGCATTCGGAATATATTAACATTCAGCTGTATAAAGTGGAAGGCTATTACTGGACTTTCATTCCATGTCGCAGATGTGTCCATTTGAGTGGGTAATAGAAACCAGATCAACTCAGTCGTATTACATTGACTATCACAACACAGCTATACTGTGCGGGACATTGACTACTACTCAAACAGCCCCATTTTGATTCTTTGTGCTGTGGGCTCGGATTGCCATTTCTAGTACCTTCGTGCGTGATTGATACGTGATTGCGGTTTCTCCCAGAAGTGCTTTGCATGCACAGCAGGGTGTGTTTGACAAACTGCGCCGAGGCAGTGCTCTGAAACACCCCAGTAACCTGGACACACACAGTTGGCGTTTTAAGGCCCCGTGCAAAAGAAGCGCCCTCCTTCGTGGGACGTATTACTCATCGCCGTGTCCCGTAACTCCCCCCTCGGTGCCTCCCACGATGAATCTCGCCTGGCGTCGTGAAGCTATAATGATAAACAAAAGAGGCCAAAAAATAATACATATTGATCCAGCGCCCTGACTCATTATTGTTTATCCATAACTTTTGGAGGGAGTATGTCAAGAGGCCAAACAGATAGACTGACGGGCCATCTTATGAGTTGATGGGGCACACAGTGTGCGCAGGGGGTTGCGGGGGGGGTTTAGCATAGGGACCAGAGACCGCGTCACGCCCTTCTCTGCCGTCCCTTACACTGGGGACAGATTGGTTAACAATACAGGAGCAGAGGTTCCTCTCTGCTCAATTACCCTTTGACCCCCAGAGCTGATACCCCCACCCCCTCCTGCCTTCTGTCAGACAATGATGCCCCCCCCACCACCCATAGGTCCCAGCTTCCTACCTTATGCGAATGAGGGGTTCAAGTGTTGAACCCACATAAAGGGATCACTTTGTTGTTGCTTAACCTCAACCTGCCTCAAGAAAGTTTGTGGGGGGAATTATTGGGGGGGGGGGGGGGGGGGGGGGGGTTGGAGTTTACAGAACTCTACAGAATCACTTTTTTTATACTTACAGTGCCAGTCTTGAAGATTTTCATTTTGTTCTCTGTGGAGGGCAAGCGGTCGTTTTCCCCAGCGCCACAAACGGTGTCCCCTCTGCACCCTGTTCGGAAACATTCTTTATACTGCGATTGCAAGGGTTCCTTCCATCACATCGGTGGGACGTAGCCTTATTCAGGCTAAATATATGTACTTATTTTATCAATCACACACACACACACACGTACACACAGCCTTTGCCTGTTTCTGTATTCATCTCCTCTCCCCTGCGGTAAGTAAAGTGCAGCTCAATTGTAAACACCGGTCAGAAATCAGCAGATAAATGACATAGGGCCGCGGGCCCCGCGTTGAGTGCCGGGCCGGGCCCTGAGGCGTGACCTGTTTAAAGGCTGCCTGTCTGTGCGCTCTTTGACTGAGTTTTCTGGGCCATTAAGTCTTACCGCCGTTCCTAATGATGAGCCAGACGCCCATGTCATCCCCGGTAAGGGGAACGTCCATCTTCCAGAGGGTCAACCCGAGTCAAGCCCCGCTCCCGTCCCAGGCTACCCGGGAGGCTGCTACCCCCGCTACCCCCTCAACACCCGGCGGATCAGGGTCTTTTCCCTGCGCACGCTTTGACACCCCGTGTCATTTTAATGTCGTCGCACGAAAACAGCCCTTACTGGGGGCAGCAGACATTATGCTCTTAGAAATGAATTTCAGTGCTTCTAATAAAAAAAAAGGGAAAAAACATTGAATGGACATTGAGATAACATTCACAGTCTATTTATTTGCATATTTTTATTAATGTGTTTTCGAACTGTGGGATCATTCATTATTTTTTTGGAGTAGCAATAGTCATTTCATTGTTGTGTGTGTGTGTGTGTGTGTGTGTGTGTGTGTGTGTGTGTGTGTGTGTGTGTGTGTGTGTGTGTGTGTGTGTGTGTGTGTGTGTGTGTGTGTGTGTGTGTGTGTGTGTGTGTGTGTGTGTAAAAAGTCAAGATAATTATCCACAAGCGTCCACAATCCATCCAGCCACAATTCACCAGCCTGCACGACTCACGATGGTGTTGCGATGCCAGTGTCGGCATGTTATGCGTGCGCGTGCATGCATGCTGGTGTGCGTGTGTGTTTATTAAAGTGCCTTATCTGCCCTCATGGCCCTGCTGGTGTGCACGGTGGATGAGTAGAGAGAGAGAGAGCACGAAGCCAACAGAAGGGAATGAAGCCTAGAGAGAGAGAGAGATAGAGAGAGAATGAAGCCTGCAGAGAGAGGGAGAGAGAGACAGAGAGAGAGAGAGAGAGAGAGAGAGAGAGAGAGAGACAGATACAGAGAGAGAGAAGGATACAGAGAGGGGAGAGAGAGAGAGAGAGAGAGAATGAAGCCTGCAGAGAGAGAGAGAGGGAGAAAGAGAGAGAGAGAGCGCTTATCCATGGTGGATCACACCTAATCACCATCTTCTCACATCTGGTCCTTTGTTCCCCCTTTTGGCAGTTTCAGAAATGGTTGTGCCATCGTTGCCTCCCTGACCCTCCCTCCCTCCCTCCCTCCCTCCCTCCCTCCCTCCCTTCCTCCCCCACTCCGTCTCTCAAACGGGGACATGTTTGAAAAAAATTGCTTTCTTTTGTTATTTCACACAAAGACAGTTTAATAGTTTGGAAATCTTATATAGTGCGCTGAGTGACTAGAGAAAGGGCAAAAGTTCACTTGGGGAAGAAAGGTCCGCTTCGACATTCCCAGAACACGTAAAGCCTCTCTTGTTACATGATGTGTTTTCAACTTGAATGGACACAACCAAGTTGTTGGCTTATATTCAAACGGAAGAGTACAAATACTTCCTTATTTGGTATACTTTGTCTGCAGAAAGGTGACGGTGGTGCTTTTGAAGGCCTGAGATAAACTGTGCATTGTTGAGGGTTAATCTAAGGCGGTGATATTCAGAAGAAAGCAGTCCATTGTGCTGGTAACTGTATGTCTTGTACAGAACTCTTGATGTTTGCCTACGTTCATCACAACCTCTGTGAAGTGAGTCTTACATTGTTATGGGCTTTGATATATTTATATGGTGTGTCAATTTGTATTGATATTATTTCTCAGGACTTCCTAGCACCAAAAGGTTCTCTGACATTTGAAACAGGAAACACATTTTTTCGACAAAATCGAAATTGATCACTGATCAAAATAAAAATGTTGTGTACTCATCAATGGAAATGACGGTTTTTAGATTTAATATTATAAATCTATTAACAATATATCAAAGCATGGAAATGTGCATTGATGTTGTAGGTGCGTCATGCGGTTATATATCTTGAAAAGACAAAATGTAATAGATAAAAGTAACATTTTGCATTCCAGATATGCAGCAAGAATGTTTTCTTATCAGTTTTTGCCAGTGTGCACAAAACACATTGAACAAAACGTTTGTTCTTCAATTTTGCTAGTTTAGCTACCGCAGACATTTTTTCAGTTGCACCTCAAACATGACTTCATGTACGCCTGCACTATTTTCCCCTGCACGGCGTTGGGTGTCAGGAATTGTGGATGAGTAGACTTCCTTGTTTATGCAAACAATTTTTATCGAGAAGAAGGCTCCCGCTTGCTAAAATCTGCGCGCATTTGCAGGTTTTTTCTATCCGGGGAAAACCCTCTAAATGTTGTTGGTAGTCTCCATTCCCATTGCCACAAGTCAAGTATGCATTTCTGTTTTCCAATTAAATAAATTTTGATACATGATGAAACACATATCGCTTATTATACACATTCAAGTGAACACTTTTTATTATAATGGCCTCTTATACCGCTGTTTGAATGCAAGCATCAGTTTTAAAAGATGCAGAGATGCATTGGCAACCTGGTTTTAAATGAATCCCAATCAGCACTTGCAGTACAGCGTGACAAATCGCTGAACAAACCCTCTGACTATAATTTACCCTCGGAGGAGCCTAATTGAGAACAAGGGAACAAGAGATTTCCACTCAACAACATTAATCTGCGTAAAGTAAAGAAAAAAAGAAAAAGCAACGACTCAAATGCAACTACAGCCCGACCCAGAGCACGTGAGCAGCAGAAGCATCTTGTGTAATGATTCAACATATGATAGCCAGCCACCTTTAATTACACCATAGATTTCCAGCTGATGAACAGGCAGGGGGAATTAGCCGGGAATGGCCTAATTCACGACCACCCCCTCCCTAGTCCCTCTGCCCTTATAGCTGTACAAGAGGACCAATGGCGGCGGAGAGAAATGGCGGGGCACAGTAGTGCGAAGCTACACAAACAATAGTATTAACGATTCAGGGCCCCGCCAGTTTGGAGTGGGTGACAAACTGCAGACGGGCAGAAAGCAGAGTCTGGAACCAATCAGGAAGTTAATGAGGAGAAAAATTACTCTTTCTCTTCACTCCCTCCTTCGCTGCGGGAGAGGGAGGGAGAGAGGGAGAGAGAGAGAGAGAGAGAGAGAGAGAGAGAGAGAGAGAGAGAGAGAGAGAGAGAGAGAGAGAGAGAGAGAGAGAGAGAGAGAGAGAGAGAGAGAGAGAGAGAGAGAGAGAGAGAGAGAGAGAGAGAGAGAGAGAGAGAGAGAGAGAGAGAGAGAGAGAGAGAGAGAGCCGGTGTTTAAGAAAAGCTTAAATGAGCTTGAGGGCCGATAAAAGGCTCAGCCCAGTGTTATGACGTGTGCATGTCTCTTAATTGTGTTAGATGGCGCCTCGTTAAGGTTGTGTTCACAGGGAATTGTGCATTGATATGTGGGATTATTAAATTACTTATTTAATAGTCAAAAGAATGCGCTTGTAAGGGGAAAGTTATCTTTACCCATACTATCAAATAAAATCCAACTTTATAATGTATACAAAGTGCCTATCAAGGGAAACAACACAGACAAGAACAATAAAGGAAATGAGTTTAAGGTAACGATACACATCTGGATGCACAGATATCAGGGGGAGATACGTGAAGGAATGCTTGGCTTGCTCCGACGTGGTGTAATGATCCTTGATGTTAGCCACATCTCTAGTATTATTACCAAGGACAAAACCTCTACGATCAGATTACGATTAGCCTTCATTTTGCCTGAATTTGTTTCTTCAGTTACTGTCTGTCGTCACAATTTGTTTTCCCAGTGGTCAGCTTTCCTTTGGAACAGCAGAAGTGAAGCCAGGATTACACTGAGCTCTGTCTTTGTGTCAGGATCAATACTCTGGTGGGTGGGCTGTGGGGCCAAGAGAACTACGGTAGAGTCAGGCTTCCAAGTCTGTTCCCTGCTCCACCACAATGTTGTAATTGTTGTTGTTGGTGGTTATGTTTCATCTGACAGCTCTACCAGAAAACAAAATATTCTTTTCATTTTGCTGTTCATCGAGTTTTACAAGGTTACAGTGCATTTGATACATTTGAGAGAGACACCATACTAGTACAACAAAACAATGAACCGCGGGTTGAACACAGTCAAAAATGGCTGAAGTATAAGGGTCCACTGAATGGTTAAAAAATAAACGTAAAAACGAAATAAAAGTCTTGTATAGAGTTTTTTATAATGATCTTATCCCAACATGGCTCCAGTATATCAGGGTTCTGTACGTGTGTCCAGCCTATTCTCCAGGTGCTGGCGGCGGTGGTGGTCACGACTCCTCCATGGCCTGTCTCTCCATCAGCTCCCTGGGCTCCTCCGGGGGCAAGGGGGTTTGTGACGTCGCCGGTGGGTCGTCCAACTACTCCGTCGACTCCAAGTGAAGCCCCTTCTAGGGCTTTGTTTTTTCCGAGGGCGGTACTGTTGTGTTGTTAAAGGCCTTCGTTGTGGTCATTTCAAGGGTTTAGTTGTTGACCTCAATCAGTTTGTTTGTTTTGGTTGGGGGGGGGGGGGGGGGGGGACTTATTACATGATGAAATGTTATGTGTGTCACTGATTTTAAGCAAAGACTATAAGACATATTTTTGTCTTTAATAAACTTATAGTAGTAATTGTAGCCCATTTAAAGTTCCCTCATTACACCCACTGATGAAATTAACGGTCTCTGATTGGCCAGATAAGAGATACGCTTCACTCACAACCTGAATCCACAAAGATACCTTGAAAAGCCAACACAGAGGTTCTGGATCGATTCTATTCCTTAGGATTTGCATATGATGACGTCCGCGCGTGCGTGTTATCATATGCAAATCCTAAGGAATAGAATGCACAGAAACCTGCACAATAAGTGCACAGATGTGGACATGTGGTAAGAATGTCAACACGCAAACATGCACACATATTTATTTGAGTGTGTCTTGTTGTGCATGCACAAATACATTTACCCCCACAGATCTTGAGCTGTAATCAACATGGGTGTGTGTGTGCGTGCGTGCGTGCGTGCGTGCGTGCGTGCGTGCGTGCGTGCGTGCGTGCATGCGTATCTGCCCTTGGTGTGGGTTTGTTTATATTTATTTTACCCCTTGAAACACAATGTGCCCTTGAGGGAGGGTATAGGGCATAAACTACAACGATCTGAATTCATCAACACAACGCAGTGCACACTCCAAATATATGTATAGAGTAAAGATAGGCGGTCCTTGCTGTTAGAGGATAAGCATAATCATATACATATTACTGTGCTTACCATGAAAATGAACAATTCCCTGACTTGAAAGGACTTTTAAAATTGTTTATTGTTCGCATTGTTGATTTGTTTGGATTTAACATGCTCTGAAATGGTTTATTTGCATTTATGTTTTAATAAAACAGCAACAAATGTAATCTGGCTTCTCTGGTGTTTATGTCGCTACAAGGTTTATGGATATAAAAATTCAGTGTAAGTGTGATTGTGTTCTAGAACAACAACATTAAACAGAAAAAAAGAAAATTACTTTTCCAAAAACATTCATTGGAATCTGCCCCGTCTGTCGCAATCAATAATGCGACCATCTTTTTTTTATGAAACGCACTTACTCTTAATTTCATCCACCACTGGTTTTAGAGAGAAGAATGTCGAGTTACCTATAAGCCTTTGACATTATAAATCACTTCTTGAGACCGGATTGTACAGCAGTATCGATTGGTCCTGATATATCACAGAAATTTACTGTCACTTCTGTTTTCAATTAAAGATACAATCAGTCAGATAATGACTTAATTGGATTTTACGGATGATTGAGTTTTATTGCCCACTGCTTTACGAGTTTAGTTAAGGGAGGCCATTTTATCATCGTTGTCAGGGGCAACCGGCTGCCAACCCTAGCCATCCCGCTGTAGCAGCTACGACTACTGCTGGCCTGAGTGTGGGTACAGGCAGCGCAGGGGAGAAAGTGTCACGCGATTGGTTTTCCTTGAGATGCCGTGGCCTGCAATGAATCAAGCCCCGCCCCCGCTGGAGGGGAGTCTGAGCTCAGAGTCACCGTCCTGACGCTAACAGCACTGCAGGGAAGGACATACAGCGTGCAGTGCATGTGTACGTTTGCTTGTGCAGGTATACGTGTGTTTTTGCCCAACTTGTACCCTCGTCAATGGCGTTGCATTCTGCATGTAAAGAAGTTCTTGAAGGTTTAAATAAATGGGATAAAGGGAAATTATGAGATAACTTAAATTTTATTGTGATTCCGATTTTTTTTTTTTAAGTCAAGCAAAATGTAATGAAATTAATTTGCATCCACTGAAAGAGAGAAATAACGAAGAGGAGCAATGAGCAATGTAGGTCTACCATTGGAATGGGACAGTTTGTGAAAAAACAAAGATTAATATCTTTGCAGCGTGTCTTTAAACACAGGCATATGTGTTCACGGTGAACCAAGTGACTACAGTAGGACACTCGACCCCTGAGTGATGGTTCCCTTCTCCATCCGGATTGATTCGGGGGGGGGGTCTCAATTGGTCGTTAGCGGGTCAACCAATAGGACGGGGGAGATCGGAGGCGGGCAGTTCTGATGTGTTCGTCTGAAGGCAAGCCAGGTCCGGCCGTAAACGCCCATGCCATTAGTGCAAAGCACACATAAACAGGCCAATACGAGACAGGCCCAACCGTGTTACGAGGCCGTCGTTGACGTTGTGTGTCAGCGACCATCGGTTTGTCTATCTGCGGTGTGGTTGTGTAGTTGTAGCCGGACGTTGAATACCACTTCACGCTTTCCCTTGTATACGATGGTTATTAATAAGTCTGGGTTTTCATTTTAAGATAAGCTATATTATGAGTGGTTCAGGTTGGTGGTGACCATCATGGCCTAACTGGGACCTTGTTCAAAGTATTGTTATTTAGTTTGTTCAAAAGTATTGTTATTTAGTTTGTTTGGGGGGTATAGTGGTGTGCACCGCATGCAAAGTGTTTAATAAGCATTTATATTCCCGCTGGAGGAGAGTTATCGCTGACGAATCTTGAACTAAACGCTATTGACAGATTGACGGATGCTGCACGTGCTTGGTAAAGCCGTCTAGCTAATTCCGGTCACCATTAGCTCTGCCGGAAGCTCTGTGTGTCCCGCCTCCCCAGGGGCAGCTAAATCAGCGTGCCCATGACAGGCTTTCTGAGTGACAGCCACGCCCCCCAATCAGAGTTTTGTAATAACCCCATTCAGTGTAGGTCAACTCCTCCCATAGCTTGGAGTACATTAAAATGTCGCTATGAGTGAGAGGTTGAAGCAGAATGCTTCTTGTAACATCAACTCAGCCCTGTGAATATAATTCTATCCAACCAGGATGACTTCATCAGTCAAACTTTGCCACCAAATGTAGCAAATTTACTACGTATATATAAAGTAACTGTTTTGGGACAGGTGTAGGCCTACACAATTTGTAGGACACGCAAACCTTTTGAATTTTAACACAGACCTATTCATATTTGAGTGGAGACCAGAATATCACATCACTACAACATGTATATAAATGATAATGGACTTCTTTTGATATAGATAATTATAATTATAATAATATAGACTAGGCCTAGGTGCTGATACTTGAACAAATTCATGCAAAATGGTCAATTGATGGGGATTGGTTCTGTATTTCTATAGTAAAGCATGACCATACAAAAAACATGGGATTTTTATGTTAAGTAATTTCCTTGACCATCTGTATCAAAACAAAATAACAAAATATCACATTATATATGCAATTGAAGGTTTATTTATGATATTTGTTATTTGTAATCAACTGGAATTATTATCCATCTAATGTAATTTAACGGGGAGAGAAGTCCTCAGCAGTTGTCTCAGCACGGATTTCTGGAAATAAATATAAACAAAGTGAGTGTTGAGTTCATTGCTTCGGTTAATTATGGTGAGCCTTTACAGTTTAAAACATGAGTTGGACTTCGGCGTTATCACATAAAGCCAGGCCTATAGCCTACGTGAAACAATTAAACATGCATGTCACCATATCGTTGTCCCTAACCTGTAGAGTTTCATTCATAAAGGCCTCGGTTATTTAAATCTACATTTTCGTTAGAAGCGAAATTTCGTTATAAAATACTTCTGCTGCAAGATTATAGCCTACTAATTTTTGCAATTACACTTTAGTGTAGAAAAACATTACACTCAGTTTTATATTATTAATTCCGTTTCATTATTTAAACTCATCCAAACACTCCAGAAGAAGTAGGAGGACAGCCAATTAAATCCTGTTGGCAATATAACTTTTATTTTGCTTTCTGTTGTAGGCCTACTCTTACCACCGCACAACATAAATAAGTTGATCATGCATTGTCGTTCAACCACCTCCTCCCAACTCCCACAAATCTACTCGTCCGGCACAAACTGCGAAGGCATTCTAGTCACCTTGAAATTTCCTCTGCTATTTCCCAATTAAAAGCTTAATAGCCCCGGAGACGGACTTCATGTGGTGAAGTTTACCGGGCTTTTATTTTCTAAGCCGCACACCTCGGATCCCATTATTTGCTTGAATAAACCTTTTTACGGTTGGAAATAGGACTTGGGCCCGTCCGGTGTTATGTTTCAATGCCCTCTATTAGGAGAGGAGGGGAAGGGACATATCACCGTCCTAAACATTTGCACCTCGCTCCAAAGGAGGTTTTATAGTGCTCCACGTTTAAGCGGCCGTGTGTAGGTTTAATCATCTAAGCTATGCAAGGTTGTGCTGAGGTGAGAATGCAGATTCTATTGTAGAATGGTTGAATTCTTGAGGGCCATATGTGCCTGGAGTGAGGTGGGGAAAAACGTCCTTTGAAGATAAGCCCTCTACGTAGACATTGATCACTGCATTTTAATTGAACGTGTTTGCTCAATTGATTAAAACGAACATACGTTTAAGTACGTTTATTAAGAGGCCTCGGCCCACAAAAAAATGGATAAGCTATAGACGGCACAACTTTTTTTAAAATACAATTCCCTTTGCAGTTTCTTTTTAAAGCCTGTACATTGGTTTGTAACGCTTTGACGCGTGTAGTAGTAGGACTATGTTCGAGGTATAATGATGCGTAAAGTCTGCAAGTGTCCAACCATGGCCTGACCCTTCTGCGCCGCTGCTGTTTACTTGCGAGCGAGTGACGTGTGGAGTGACGGGCCTTTGGTTACTCATTTCCACAGCGCGTGTCAATGTGATGCATATCTCATCCCTCAGGCCGGTTAGAAAGGTGGATCCTCCTCTCCTCCTCCTCCAGGCCGACACCTCTTCTTATCATCATCATCCTCGCGCGTGTAACAGCAAGTAGTTACCAAGGGGCACTGCTTCTGCACTGTCACGCCTCCGTCCCGCGCACTTGTGCTCTGCAGAGCAGCTCAGCGTACGCTGCACGCATCAGACTGACTGACTACTGGCTGCGTTTGATTGGGAAAAAATGAACGGCTACGGATCCCCCTACCTTTACATGGGGGCCCCCGTGTCGCAGCCGCGAGCGCCTCTGCAGCGGACCCCCAAGTGTGCGCGGTGCAGGAACCACGGGGTGCTGTCGTGGCTCAAGGGCCACAAGCGCTACTGCCGCTTCAAGGACTGCACCTGCGAGAAGTGCATCCTCATCATCGAGCGGCAGCGCGTCATGGCGGCGCAGGTGGCGCTCCGCCGGCAGCAGGCCAACGAGAGCCTGGAGAGCCTCATCCCCGAGTCACTGAGGACCCTGCCAGGCATGGCCCTACCCGGGGCGGCCGAGGGCGCCGGCAACAACAACAGCCCGGGAGTGAGGGGCGCTTCGGCAGAGCGGGACTTGGACCTGAGGTGGAGCGAGGCTGACCAGGCGAACCACGCACCACCGTGCACCATGGGTAAGAGCTTCCATAGAGTGAGGACTAGTACGGGGCATCTTCAAAGAGATATGATATATTTAGGTCGGTTATCATCTCCAAGAGCTAATGCGTGAAAACAAATAGTAGCCTAAGAGAGAAAACGAGACTGCAGGCTTATCCATTGTTGTGTTTTTTTTTATTAATTTGTGCTTTGAAATAATTCATTGTCCAAATAAATAGATGGTGCAGAATTTAAACAATTAATTTACGTTTAATGCATTAAACGTAAATTAATGCTTTTGTATAGGCCTGCTTTTCTGACTAACGAAATATCTAAATACAATTAAATTAATTTAGGTAGTACCATTTTGGTTTGCAGCCTTTTCAAATATAACGTAACACCGATATACCGGATAACTTAATCTTAGTTTTATTTAGTTATTTTAAGCGTGATAAGGCTTAAAACCGAGTAGGCCGAGGCAACTGAGCTAAATATATAGTTTATTTTAATTTGCTTTTCTTAAGCCTATCCCTGATTTAAAAAGAAATCGCCATTTACATAATCTATTATCTTTAAGTCCGATTTAATTGTAATGTATTTTAATATTTCATTCTTAAAAAATATAAAGATAGCAATGGAAACATTGTGAGTCAAATTATAGGCACAATTTGTATTATTCATGTAACTTTTTGTGGTATAGTTGTTTGAGTAAGAGAAACATTTCAGAGGGTGATCAATCTATGCATCAAAATGTATTGGAATCATTATTTTATTCCTCACCTTTATATATGTAGATATAGTTATGCAATGTAAATATACAATGAAACACAACTTCTGGTGCATTCGATAATTCGATTTCTCCCTGTTACATGAACTTAGTTTATATACGTGCGATCGGTTTGATATCGTGACAGAAAATAATTCCAAAAAACCTGAATATGCTTAATATTAAATAGTTGGTATTTCAAAATATTTTGTGTCTATTTGAACCTAAACATACCTAAAGAATACCCAACCTAACCTTACATAACGGCAATCCTTGCCCTACCTTAAACTAACCCGTATTCTAGCAAACGATACCTGACATACCCACCCAACTTAGCCTGACCTAGCCCGGTTATTCTCTACATGCATGTGATCCCACAACAGTTTGAGACTGAAGCTGAACACAAAACCATGAAGATCCTCATTGAATTCACATCAGCCCCATTCTATGTTTTGATGAATGGCGCGGGCGGTTTAAAAGATTACTGTAATCAATGGTGGACAGGGCAAATCGAATGTAATCGCCATCATTCAACCAGGAGGTCAACTTTGGATGAAATGTTACCAAGCAACAGGCAATCTGTTTACAAAGTGTGGTCAAAAGCCATCGATGGCGGATCGCTCAACGTCAGCCAGTCAGCACTTTGTGTGTTAACGTTTACGGAGAGAGGTGTGGATCGATGTGCTTGAGAGACAAGTCGACCAGCCATGTAACTTTCCTCTATATCAGAGTGCTGATAGATCCTATAGGATCAAAACAACAGGGGGACCGGCCATGTTACCTTATATCAGAGTACTGATAGACCCTTTTGGATCAGAACACCAGGTGGACCAGCCATGTTACCTAACTCTGTATCAGAGTACTGATAGACCCTGTAGGATCAGAATACCTGGTCAGTGAAGGTGTTGGTGTTTAAATATGTGTGTGTGTGTGTGTGTGTGTGTGTGTGTGTGTGTGTGTGTGTGTGTGTGTGTGTGTGTGTGTGTGTGTGTGTGTGCGTGCGTGCGTGCGTGCGTGCGTGCGTGCGTGCGTGCGTGCGTGCGTGCGTGCGTGCGTGCGTGCGTGCGTGCGTGCGTGCGTGCGTGCGTGCGTGTGTGTGTGTATCTGTGTATGCGTGTGCTTCTGTGTCTCTGTGTGTAACACCTGGTCAGTGTAGATGTTTAAATCTGTGTGTGTGTGTGTGTGTGTGTGTGTGTGTGTGTGTGTCTGTGCACACGTGCATCTTGCGTGTGCACGTGTTTGTGTTTGATCATGATCCGGTTCATTTTATTAGGAACGTTTTCTGATCGGATTGTGTGTTCTTTCTGTTCACAAGGACGTGCTTTGCTCTGTCATTTCACTGGATTATATTCAACGTAACGACCTTTCACTCCTGTCCCCTCCCCGCCCCCCCAGACCCAGAGGACTGTCCCGGAGGGGCATCAGGGGGGGACAACGGGGGCAGCACCGGCAGCGACAAGGAGCCCGACCCCGTCAGCTCCCCAGAGGCGTCCAAGCCCAGCTCCTGCTACACGCCGGAGCCCCCGGACCCCTCCTCCCACCCCGAGGCGGGCCGCTACGGGGGAGCGGCCAAGCCCCCCGCCCCGGAGCGCCGCCCCAAGCCCCCCGAGAGCCCCCCCGCGCAGAAGTACCCCGGGGACCAGAGCGTGCTGATCGAGGGCCTGGCGGGCTCCGTCTCGCTGCCCCTGAACCTGCGCGCCAACCGGCCGCCCCTGGACGTCCTGAAGAAGATCTTCCCCGGCCACAAGCCGCCCGTGCTGGAGCTCATCCTGCGGGGCTGTGGCGGCGACCTGGTGGGGGCCATCGAGGTGCTGCTGTCCAGCCGCTCCGGCCCCGAGGCGGCCGGGGCCGGGGGCCAGCACCACCACGTGGACCGCGGGCCCCCCGAGCACGCGCTGGTGCTGCCCCCCGGCGGCCACTCGCTCTTCGAGCACGCTCTGGGCTCCTACCACCCGGTGTCGGCCTCGGCCAAGTGGTCGGTGGGCTCGGCCTTCCGGGTGCCCGAGTCGCTGCGGTTCCCCGTCGAGCCGCCCGCCCAGGGCCTGGCGTCGGCCGGGGGGGCGGTGCTGGGCGTGCAGCACCCGTCCTTCCCGCAGCCCAGCCGCTACCCCCTCATGCTGCGCAACTCCCTGACGCGGGGCCCCGGCGGGCCCTTCATGCACAACGACGTCACCCTGTGGAACACCATGACCCTGCAGCAGCAGTACCAGCTGCGCTCGGCCGCGCAGTACGTGTCGCCCTTCGGGCCCGGGGCTCCGCCCACCCTCTCCTCGTCCTCGGCTGCGGCTGCGGCTGCCGCTGCAGCGGCGGCGGCGGCGGCGGCGGCGGCTATCAACACAGGGGGCCCTGTGTTCCGGGGCTCCCCCCTGCTCCTCCCCACCGCCAGGTTGTCGGGGGAGGAGGAGGGCGGGGGCTGCCCGCTAGGGGGCAAACCCGGGCTGTACTCTCCCGTCGACGAGGAGTACGACGAGAGGTCGGATTCGTCCGACTCGCGCGTTCTGAGCTCGTCCGCTTAGGGGCCCCGGAGAGCCACAGGAGGGCCCTTCTCTAGACGCAGAAGGCCTGAGGGCCCCTGAAGGCAACCCAGTGGAAAAACACGAGGGAGATCACCGTCAAAGACACAGAGAGAGATTCTTGTTTGAACTGAGGTGAATTCAAACCAAAATCCCCCCATGGGAGAAAAGACTATGACTAGACTATATTAGCTTCGGACATCAACATTATTTTGCTGTCTGAGTGTCTTTTGCCAGGAGGGATGTGACCAAAAAGTATCATGCATACCAGAATGTGATGATGATGAACCACGTTGTTTATAAGAATGAATACTTTATGTCCTGTAAGCATGTTAAGTGAGAAAATGTAAAAAAAAATATCATTGCATGTCAGGATTAGTCATGCCTGAATAAATGTGGGGCAGAGCCCAGTGCGTCCCATGAATGTGACCATGGTCGCTCCTTCACTAAAACAATCATGTTGCATTGTAGACGGAGGGCCGATCCACGGGGAACATTATCCGGGCGAATGACAGCACTGCGTCAGCAGTGCTGTGATTCGCCCGGATAATGTTCCCCGTGGATCGTGTGGGGACGAGGACTGAGATCCTGTAGACGGACTGCTGTAAAGGGATTTTTAATTTGTATTTAAAAAAGTATCTGTTTATTTAATAAAACAATACCCAAATGTACCCAAGTGACATGTGTGTGACTATTTATTTTCAGAATGTATTTAAAAAGGGAAAAATGCACATTCATGGGCCTATAGGTGAATGTGCCAGATGAGTGTGTTCATTTCCGTTTGTAGTCCTTTATCTTTATCCTATTAATCAATATTATTAAAGATGCTTAGACTTATGAATGTATCTGAAAATGCATACATATTTTAAGATCTTGTGTGGGCTGCTATTAACTGCAGAAATATAGGCTGCATTTGTTAAAGACGAAAAGATTGGCATCTTTCATTGCTTATTTAAAATAAAGTAAAGATCGATAAAATAAATAGTATGCCTATAAGTGTGTGTGTGTGTGTGTGTGTGTGTGTGTGTGTGTGTGTGTGTGTGTGTGTGTGTGTGTGCGCGTGCGAGAGGGAACGTGTGGGGGCGTATAAAAAAATTGATTGGCGCTTTCTGCGTTTTCTCTATATATGCCACACGGCACATCAAGTGCACAACAGCTCCTATGGCCATAGATTGAGAGCTTATGGTGATAATAATTAGTTTGGCCTGATACACATTTTTTTGCAGTTACGTTCAGTTACTTGTTTCTGCACTTCAAACGTTATTATATATTTTTTCAGCCGTTATTATTTTTCTTTAAGGGTCAGTGATTCTGGCCGAACTGAAGTCTACAATCCATGGCGCCCCCTAATGGTGTTTTCTAGACATGTTTGATGAACTTGGGATAGATTTGAAAGTATGTTAAAACGCACTATTTTGATCTTAAATATGATACATCCTATCATATTTATTATCGTTATTAATTATCAATAATTTTTTGATTATTATAAGTAGTATTATTATTAGTAGCAGTTGTAGTATAAGTAGTAGTAGTAGTGGCGGTAGAAGTAGTAGTAGTCGTAAAACGAATTTACATCAAGATTTACATGAATTATTTACATATCTTTTGACAGGCACTGACCTTGAAAAAAAAGTATTTTCTTGGCCAGCCAGCGTGATGCGTGAACACAACACCGACTCCCCCTTGTGGACAATAGAGGAACGTCTAGTGTTTCATGTGCAAGGTTAGGACGATAGCTTAAACTATAATACAAAATGAGAATTGTAGCCTAAATTAATTCGTTTGAACAATAGTCAACGTAAGATTTGATAATATAAACAAAAAATAAGTGATGAGTCATTGTGCCTTCCCTAATAATATTTACAAAACGAATTTATAATTTCAATAACTGCCCTTTGTTTTTATCAGGATTTATGCATAAATATATCTTGGCCTCTACTAATATATATATATATATATATATATATATATATATATATATATATATATATATATAGCCTATATATATATATATATATATATATATATATATATAAATAAATAAATATATTGTAGGCCTATATATATATATATATATATATATATATATATAATCATTTCCACCAAACGAACCTGATCCCGAAAGCGAATGAAGCGACGATTAGTCCGGGATCATAAACCTGCAGGCCGAGGATGCCTGATGTTGGATATTCGCCATTGAGGTCAACAAGGGTCCCACTTCCCATGCAACGGCAGCCATCAAATGGAGACAAATGACGGCTGGCATGTTTTTGGGTTATTTAGCCGGTCGCATGTGTTGTCAGTCCATCAGAGGCTAATTAACATAACAGGGCCGCGGTGATCCCACAGATCTCTTCTGTCTATACCCAGCTCCGGTTACTCTACAGCCCCCCCGTCCCATGCCCGGCTCCCGGGGAAACAGCGGGACACTTCCACGCTTGCTGTTGTTTCCATCATGACGATATATAGGCCTACGACAACAACAACATGTTGGAAAAGTGTCTCAAAATATGACCACATATACATCCACTCACTTTTTTGAGGTTGTTTTTTATTTTTATTGTGATTTATTTGACCATAGCCGTATAGACCTAACGTTGTGGAATAAAGACACATAATGAGCTTAAAATGTGGCCCTAATTGTTATATAATGACAGGACGATAAAATACCACAACGACCCTTCCTCAGAAAGTGTTTTTCCCCCCTCCCTCCTTGCATGGTCTAGATTGTGTTACGGTGACCCTAACCGTTTTAACATACGCAATTGGGTTATATGGTTCTAAAGGCCAAGGTCTATAAAGCCCCCCCCCCCCCCTCCAAATAGGTGGGTCAGAGGAGGGGCGGGGGGGCTGAACACAGACAACACATGTCACCTGGACATCTCATCCCCACAAACCTAGTGTGTTTTGAAGCCCGAGAAACCCGTAGGAAGATCAAAGCATTCTTTATTTGGAAATTTGCACCATGGGAAGCTCTGGGGGTAGGCCTATGGACTCTCGTAAGCGCGGCAATAAATTAAAAAGAGACAAGCGAATGGCAGAGCTGCACCTGCACGCCTGACGTCTTCACCACGTGGTAGGGGGACCCCGCGAACGCTCACGCACTCAAGAGGGAGAAAATACCTCATGTAATAGGCCTGTACGACGCTGTAATTGTACATTATAAGCCGACAAGAGATGGACAATAACAGCCATTATAGGCGTTGCATTTGTTTGGGAAACTGAATCTCGTGTAGTTTGTTTAAGACTTTGAAAGATGATGTTGAACAAACGAGGCATGTTTAGGCCTTTATCGTTACAATTATTTGATAGGCCTACTATGCCTAATAAAAATAATAATATAAAACATGATAATAATAATAATGATAATAATGATAATAATAATAATAATAATAACCATGATTAAAATAATATTAATCATAATAATAATACCATTTATAATAATAATAATAATCATAATATATCAAGTTTTACGTCCAACATATCCCTAGAAGCCTTCGCTAAGTAGGCCTTAGGTCAAGTCCCACATGTAAACCATTTTTAACTTTAACCTTGCTTTGTACAGAGTCATTGAACAAAAAGGCTTTGTCACATGTCACTTTTATAAATATACACACTTTGTCATCGATGGGCATTAACGTGTGACCCCAGTGTGTTTTCAGTGTCCAATTGACCAAAATACCCAAGATGTCAAGAGCTCTAATCTCGGGGAACGCGTTTGGAAGGAAAAAAGAACGTCCGTGCCCTCCCTTTGACTCCGGACCGTGAGTTATTAATCTTGTTTACTGTCCCACATGCTGACATGCTGTTTTCACAGGCACACAGTTGTTGTGACAACATTGTAATCGTCTGCGAAATCTGCACTCGGTTACTTTTGTCGACTCAGTCACCTGAAGCTTGTATACACCTCCAGCTCCTTCAGGTGGAAATACCTGGAGGGGTTCTTCTGAGATCCGCATTGAAACATGGAAGTCAAGACAATAGCCGAAAAGCCATGATTTTAGATTGGCCCCATAAAAAATATGGTTTTCAACTGAGAGGGTTCCTGTGCTTACAAGAGTAAATGCTGTAAATGGGATTACAGAGAAAAACCTTCACTTTATCATGTATGATACATAGGCTAACTATAATAAAATAAATAACAGACCCAACCTATTAATAAATACAAAATAACGATTTTATATCAATCTAAATGTTTACATTGCATTAAACAATATGCATAGTGTCCGCTGAACAATGCTTGTACTATTAGCTCTTTGTGAAGGGTCCGGGTCGTTTTAACATTTGCTTTGTGGGCAACAATTCAGTCCGTTGTAGTGCGAAGTGCGCAAATAATTCCATTCCATTCTCCTGGACGACACTGGTCCCAGCCAATGAGACCTCTGCTTTAAAAATGGGGCCAATCACAAGGCCTACAGCGCTGTAGCCAAATTCTTCAAAGGGGTGGCGCTTTGTGTCGAGCCTTTGAGGAAAAACGTGTAACCTCAGCGGTGACACCACCAGTGCAAAGGTTCGTGCGTAAAGACGCGTGTATACCTGGAACCAGGATAACTGTCTCTCCTCCCATGAAGAACAAACCGCAAAACACTCTGGAGTTATTTCGTGATCCGCTAAAGTACAGACTCTGTGTCCGACGCCGGGCTGTACAGCACCACACAAATAGCAGCGCGTCTTTTGGATCATCATTACGCGTAAGTTATTTTTTGTTTTATTGTCATTAACATCAATGTGCTTAACATATCAGCAATCAACGGAGATTAAACATTAACACCACCTTCTTGTCAAACTAAGGCCATCCAACATTTATATCTTTACAGATAATCTCGACGGGTTATTCGGAGTTTTTTTTTGGTTGAGCCAACATCATGACAGACAGCGCCGGTTGCGAGTTCGAGATCGACGTGGAAGGACTGGAGACGGAGAGCGACGACCAAGCCGAGTCCTCCGGCTCCACGGTGTCCGGTGCCGCGGAGGAAGACGATGAGGTCGGACGCATCGAGGACACCAGGGCCCCCAGCAACAGCAACAACAACAGCAGCAGCAGCAGCGTCCCTGGCCCAGGGGACCAAAGGAAACTAAGCCGGACGCCAAAATGCGCGCGGTGCAGAAACCACGGCGTGGTGTCTTGCCTGAAGGGCCACAAGCGCTTCTGTCGCTGGCGGGACTGCCAGTGTGCCAACTGCCTGTTGGTGGTGGAGAGACAGCGGGTCATGGCGGCACAAGTAGCACTCCGGAGACAGCAAGCCACGGAGGTGGGTTATTTGTGTGTCTGTGTTGTGTGTGTGTTGTGTTGTGTGTGTTTGTGTGTGTGTGTGTGTGTGTGTGTGTGTGTGTGTGTGTGTGTGTGTGTGTGTGTGTGTGTGTGTGTGTGTGTGTGTGTGTGTGTGTGTGTGTGTGTGTGTGTGTGTGTGTGTGTGTGTGTGAGAGAGAGGGAGTGTGTGTGAGAGAGAGTGGGTGTGGGTGCTGTTCACGGACGACAATAAACACTCCAGCACTGTCACGCATCAGCTAAATATATGTATGGCGTTTGACATATTTGGACAGATCAAACTCCTCAAGTGAAGAGTAAAGGTTACGGACATACAAAGAAGTTTAGTTTGGCTGAAGTGAAAACGATATATGTTGTGTAATAAAATAGTGTAACAAAAATGGAATAGGCCTATGTTATTAGAAAGCAAAGCTCTCCGGAAAAAAAGTACACAAAAGTACACATTTTCAATTAAGTATCGGAGTATTCAAAATGCACGCAAAATATATGTAAATTGTTGTACATATATGAGCAATGTCAAAATGTTTATCTTTGTTGTCATTTCAATTCAACAGGACAAAAAGGGGATTACTGGGAAGCATATGCCATCAGAAAGGAGAACGATATATCAAAGACAAATTCGACCATCAAGCATGCTCGCCAAAAGTATTCTTGAAGGTGAGCACAGAGCTTATTCATTAATTGTTGATTTTACTAATTAATCTGCACGATGCTGTCGTCGGTGGGAATGCATTTACGGAGTAGAACGGATAGCTTGACTTGTCACTTTAATGTTTTAATTGCAGCCATTATTAATTCAACATTAGTTGTATATTATTAAGTCACATTTATAGAATTAGAAAATACTCATCATCTCATCATTTCTGAAATTGTATGAAGTGTATTATTTAGTAAGTATTCATTGTTTATTATATATGAAAATAAAATTGATAGGATAAAAAAATGGTTTAACCACAATAGTAACGAGTTTAACTGTAAACAACATCCTCATAGTCCCTCGTATTAATTGATTGAACAAATTCATAACCATGTATAAAACAATCTCTAACCCCCATTTCATCATAAACAATACCCAATACACATGTTGCACATGTGACACAATGAACTCAACGGTTGTGTGTTGCGCCGCTGCGCTGTGTGTGTGTGTATGTGTGTGCAGGCTACCGCCCGGTCCAGTCCGACCCCTACCTGTCGGGCGGCTCTTCCTCCCTCCCGCCCCCGCTGAGCGACCGCATGCGGAAGAGGCGGGCCTTCGCCGACAAGGAGCTGGAGAGCATCATGCTGGAGCGAGAGTACAAGGAGCGGGACCTGATGGAGAACGGCCTGGCCTCCGCCTCCCTCCACTTCCCCGGGGGCATGGTGCACCACCGCCACCACCACCACCACGCCGCCGCCGCCGCCGCCGCCGCCGCCGCCGCCGCCGCCGCCGCCGAGTACAACTCCTACAAGACAGCCTACTCGTCGGGCCCCACCATGGAGCCCCAGCTGCCGTCCCACAAGGAGCTCTGGGGGGTGCTGAGCCCCGGCTGCCTGGATGTGTCCATGCAGTACGCCGCCGCCGCCGCCGCCGTGGGCGCCGCTAACCTGGAGCTCATCTCCTCCAACGTGAGCGTGGCCACCACCTACCGCCACTACCCCCTGGGGCACGGGCCCCGTGGGGGGCCTCTGGTGCCGGGGTCCAGAGGAGGAGAAGTAGGAGCAGGAGGTGGTGGTGGTGGTGGAGGAGGCGGGGGGCTGGTGATGTGGCCCCGCGGAGCCGTGCCCCCCGCCGCCAGCCTGGGCGACGCGCTGGTGTACCAGCAGTGCCTGCTCAACGCCAGCGCGCTGCAGAACATGAAGCCCGGCGCGGCCTGGGAGCCCCGGGGCCGGCCCGCCGCCGGGAGCCCGTCCTCGCCAAAGCAGGACGTCGGCGGCGGCGCTAAGCTAGAGGCGCCGCCGCCGCCGCTTCGGGCGGCAGCGCCGCAGCACTCCCCCGCGGGCCCCGCCCCGTCGCAGGGGGAGGCCCCCCACCAGGGGTCGAACCAGGGCCCGAGGAGAGAGTGCTCGGCCTTCTCGCCCCCCAAGCGGGCCCCCTTCGAGCAGACGTTCCCCGACCGCCCGGGCGGCGGCAGTTCCCCGAGCACGAGCCCCGGACGCGGCCTCAGCCCGGGGCACGTCCTCAGCAAGCTGAGCAAGGACAGCGCCCAGATCACGCTCTCCATGAAGCGGAACTCCTTCCACTCCCTGATCCAGCACACCCTCAGCGAGAAGGTCTCGCCGGGGCCCGGGCCCGGGCCCGGGGGCCTGGAGCTCAGGGGCCCGTACTGCAAAGAGCTGCTGGAGGAGGCGGCGCGCAAGTACAGAGAGGGGCTCTCCGCTCGGGACATTCAGGCCGTCAAGGGCTCGGACGGGTACCCCAAAGACTCGCTGTCTAAGACGCTAGGGACCAAGCTGGGCTCCGGCGACTCCCTGTCGTTCTCGGTGGAGGCCATTCTGAAACGGCCCCCGCCCCCCGTGAACCGAGCCTTCCATTAGAACTCCCCCCCCCCCCCCCCCCTGCGCCCCGCCCCTCATCGAGCGCCACACTTTGCACTATACGTGGCAGTTGTTGATTTTGTTGTTTTTTATTTTCATAGATAAAGGTTAAAGGTCATGGCGATCAGGGGTCACAGGATAAGACAAATGCACTGCATTTCTGAATATTTCAGCGTAAATAAAAAAAATAGTTTTTTTTATTGGAAAGGGGGTGCTATATATATATATATATACATATATATATATGTATATATGTATGTATATATATGAATAATGTATGTTTTGTTTTATGTGTGCATGTGTTTCATAACTTTATAATGCAGAGTATTTAAACATCCAAATGTTGCTTTTTTTAATCGTGTCAATAAACTATATAACACTTAATTCTTCAACACGTTTCATGTTTCAACAAAATTCCATAGCTTAGCAAGTCCGTACTCGTACTTTGGGTCCATGTTTCTCAAAGCATTGCCAAGCTTAGCAGAATCATAAAATGCTGAAAGAGAGAACAACGGAAGCACACATGTCATGCACTTACACGTTCCAAACATCAAACACAACCACGCACTTTTAGAAAATACTTCTATGGTCTTTTCTTTGCAAGACATTCTTATTTATTTTTTAGTGGCTCAACATTTGCCTTTGAGATTAATCGGTGGTAGCCTATGTTACAAATGAAGTAAATACAGCCACGTTTATTTTTTAACACGCTTCAAGTCATGCAAATTAATAAATGGTATATTCTTTATTCATGTTTAGGTCAAATATTTTTGTTATTAATGTTATCGTTATTATTATTATTATTATAATTCTTATATTTTTCTAATTTTTATAATAATCATGACAAGGATTTTAATGATCTTTTGTATTAATTGTGCTATTCTAAAATGCCTCTATATGTTTTATAAGTCATCTGAAAGAGGCTACACTCTAAAGGCCCCAGAATGATCAGACACCTGTTCCTCACTGAGCATATTGCTTAAGATATCATTTTAAGGGAATATTTGATGACAAATATTTTAAGCCCCCGCTTCGCTTGACTATTACTTTCAAAAAGATTGGATCATAAGAATAGAATACAGCGATCCGTGCGATCAGGAACAAAGCAGCGAAGAGGTGGCAGAGGAGGACAGGGTAAATCCCCTCCCGCCCAGCGGTAATCTACTGTTTCTGGCACGAGTCTTCACATTTCATCGGCATGAATCTGCACCCCTTCGGGCCAAGCTGTTTTCCTTTCACGTACACTGGCACCGTTTCATAATCCTTTGTTCCCACGAGGACGGGCATCGGGTAGATGTTGCTACTGTGGTAAATAGAATTAGGAAATCTGCCTGTGGCAGAATGCGTTACAAGATCAAGATCATGTCCCTTGATGAAATATGTCATTACATTTACATTTGATTTGAGACACCCCTCCAACCAACACACACACGCGCGCGCATAATCACACGCACACACACACACACACACACACACACACACACACACACACACACACACACACACACACACACACACACACACACACACACACACACACACACACACACGCGCAGATACACGCGCACAAGACGCGCGGGTCGCCAAATTGTCACTTCAAGAAGAATTACGCACACATTGTGCCAAAAAACATGTAGACTTAAAACTTGATGAGTCGGGCGTACAGCATATGTTTGCTACCAACTTTCTTTTAAGTCTTATGCAAATACGATTTGCACCTGTGACCTTTCATTGATGTAGGCCTATCTCAAATGCCAAGAAGAGCAAACACCACAGTTCGCTACTTGTGTGTGTGTGTGTGTGTGTGTGTGTGTGTGTGTGTGTGTGTGTGTGTGTGTGTGTGTGTGTGTGTGTGTGTGTGTGTGTGTGTGTGTGTGTGAGAGAGAGTGTGTGTGAGAGCTCCACCCTTGTTTACCAGCGTCCAGTACACGGCTGAGCTGCGCACAGCAGCACCTCAGTCTGCTGCTGCTGAGCTAAGACTTCCAGTGTTTGTCCAGGGCAACCGCCACTGATAAGTATCTGCTGATCACCCCTTTTTTTTTTTACCGCGTTGGCAAATGGAGATGATTTGCGTCATTGTGTTAAAACGCTGTAAACGTTGAGATCTCCGCGAACGGTCAACACAAGAGCGCCTCTGCGGCAGGGTTTGGCTTGGCTGCAGGTGTCTGGTGCGTCTGATGGCGTCTCGTTCGTGTTATGGGACGAGGCCTGAATGTCTGGGAAATTGTGGGTACATATATTATCGGCATATTTTGCAGTGCCAATACGTTATAATAGTGTAATACAATAAATGAAATAGTGTTTGAACCTCAGGAGTAAACAATAGGAATTTGGGAAACATAGGAAACTCTCATTGGGTATTAGTAGCCCAAAATAGGCCATAGCAGCCTACGTTGCCAAATTAAATAAGTAATGTAGAATCGTTTAAATAAACGAAAGCAAAATAAAAAAATGCTAAAGTTTCTGATTGAACGACTATATCCATGAGGTTTACAAATTCTAATAGGCCTACTAACTAACTAACTGTAACTTTCTAATAACAATTGATGCATGTCACAGGGCTACTGTGCAATAACGACAGGCCAATGTTGAGAAGTAAATAGCCAAGGCTAAATACATCAAATTAAAAAACGATTGCAATAGAAACAGAAACATTGATTGCGATAGTGAACGTAGGCCTACAACATTCGGCCGCACTTTCCGCAATTTGCGGTATTAGTTTATTGCCCTTTCGGTGTGTCCGTAACTCAATACCTCCAAATGCACGCTCTTCTTCTGCTGTCCCATGC
>NC_082387.1:8800432-8820432 GCF_031168955.1 Gadus macrocephalus
TTATAAGCATGTATGGCTATTTAACTGCATATTTGGTCTCTTTAATGGCGGTAGCTCTAACACTGTTTTTAAGTAGCCCTGATACATGATTCTTGTTTACCTTATTTTCTCGTTCTGCCCATTACCAAGAGCCAAACCTTGAATTCATAATATTTATTTCGTCTTTAACACATTTAGAAATTCAAACAACACTAACTATTTTTGGATATGATTTGACATTTTTCTAATTTGACAAAAAAATCTTCCTGCCGCTCTCTCCTTCATTTGTGCCCGGGCCCCCCGGGGAGCTGAGCACCCCACCCCCCCCCCCCCCGACCTCTGGTACGTCACCGTTCCCCGCCAGGAAGTAACGACTAAATAAGGGTGAGCTATGAGAGAACTTGATAGAGTTGTGGCAGGGTGGTCTTTCCCCTTTGCTTTTACTTTTTTTAAACTGGCTTCTTGTAAAGAGATGGACCTCCCCGTCTGTAGCTGCCCGTTTGGAGGGCCCTCAAGAGGCCCCCAGGCTCCCCACCTAGCTTGATCCCGCCCAGGTCAAGCACTAAGCTAATTGCAGCCTGGCCAAGTGAAACCTGGGTCTTAAAACAGAAAAAGGGCATTTGACTGATGGCTACCATAGATCAATCTGAAGTACGGTGTCATAGCCGTAGGGATATCACAGGTTTGCACACTAACCCGTAGAAAAACGGACACATACGCTCCCGTGTGTGTGTGTGTGTGTGTGAGCATTGGAGGGGTAATGGTTGAGTGTGGGACTCCTCCCTTCCCTCTGTAACACATACTTTCCTAGAGGGACTCCCCGGTGTGCCCAGCAGGGGAGCCAACAGTCAAATGATCTGTTAACGCCAAACCACTCACAACCTGGGCCAGAGATGGCCTGATCAATACCAGACCCTCAGACTCTCTCTCTTTCTTCCTCTCTCTCTCTCTCTCTCTCTCTCTCTCTCTCTCTCTCTCTCTCTCTCTCTCTCTCTCCCTCCCTCTCTCCTCTCTCCCTCTCGCTCTCTCCCTCTCGCTCTCTGTCTCTTTCTCTCGCTTGCACACATGCACATGGGTGAAACACACACACACACACACACACACACACACACACACACACACACACACACACACACACACACACACACACACACACACACACACACACACACACACACACTGAGACACACCCTGACACATGCATTCCAAAGCATGTATTTCCCGCCCTCTTTTTTCACTCCTCTTCCTTCTTGCAAACATTCTCTCTCCTTTTTCTTTATTTTCTGTATTCCGTCTTTTACTTCTGTCTTAAAGTCTGTTGTTCTGCCTAGAGTCTAGCATATCCCTAGCACTGAATTGAATGAGTCCCCTGCATAGTGTGACACAGCTGTCACTTATTGTCTTTCTCTGTGTTCACTAAACTTTCACCCCTTTTATCAGGAAACCTATACTGGACAGACAATATAGATTTCCCTTTCTCATTTTCTCTTCAAACCATTCTTCTAATTGTTTCACTTGTTAAACTATTTTCATTCATTGGTACCACTATAAAATAGTGAAGAATAATGAAGCATGAATTAATATTTGTTAAAGCAGTAATAAGCGTTAACCTACAACTAACGAACAGTTAATGAACAGTAACGAAAAGTGTAGAAATCAGGTTTTCATGTTAAATTAAGGTATTCATTTATACATTATGTAATATGGTCAGGGTTAACCATATGCACACAGGGTTGATTAACTGTTTGATTATAATGGATAATTATCTTAGCCTTATTGTAAAGTATTTGATTTCCTTTGAATTCTTTTGGTGTAAATAAGCTACATATCAACGACAACCTCAAACTCTTTTGATGTTATGGACATATGAACATTCAGTGCAAATTGAATGCATTTTCTAAAAGCTGTCGAAATACAAAGCTAGTTCAACAAGTAGGGGAAATAACGAGGTCCTCGTCCCACAGGATATCTTTCACTGTCTTAAGGCCCACGTCTCCACGAGCTGGCCTACGTCCTGAAATCCCCTCAAACTCTTTGCCGTCTAGCTTTACCTCTACGTAAGGACTTTAAGTCCACCGAGGCCCTGGGAACTAATCCGTCGGGAGACTGATGTTTGAGCACTTGAAATTGATTAGTCTCATACTGGCTGGGCAGTTTCTGTGCACACGCACACGCACGCGCACGCACACGAACACGCACGCACGCACGCACACAGACGCGCACGCACGCATGCATGCACGCACGCACGCACGCACGCACGCACGCACGCACGCACGCACGCACGCACGCACGCACGCACGCACGCACGCACGCACGCACGCACGCACGCACGCACACACACACACACACACACACACACACACACACACACACACACACACACACACACACACACACACACACACACACACACACGCACACACGCACACACACCCATGTTGATCACAGCTCAAGATCTGTGGGGGTAAATGTATTTGTGCATGCACAACACGACACATGCAAATAAATATGTGTGCATGTTTGCGTGTTGAAATTCTTACCACGTGTCCACATCTGTGCACCTGAGTGGCATTTCATTCCAGGCGTGGTAGTTACACCTACCAGCCCTGCTAACCCCAGGCCTCCGACAAACCGCTTTGTATCACATGTGGAGTTTACCCTCCCTGGCCGTCATCCACTTGAGTGGTGCTGAGTGAGTGAGTGTGTTTGTATGCATGGGTGATGTTGTGTGTGTGTGTTTTGTGTTTTCGGCGCCCCCCCCCCCCCCCCCCGTTGAGCGTTGGAGTATGTGTAACATCCCAGCTCCGGCGTCCAGTCCTCTTTCCCCCCCAGACTGCAGCGGGTTCAGGGCCTTGTTGACCCACGCCCGGGGAGGGTCCCACGCCCGGGGAGGGACCCTCCCCGGGCGTGGGTCAACTGTGGCCACTGGTCAAGCTGTGGCCAGCGGCTGCTGTGTAAACAACAGGGAACCCTGGCTGTAGAAGTAGCCTCTAGCTAGCAGAGCGCGGAGTGGAAACGGGTCGCAAATCACGGCCCTTTGACGCGGTTTCTTTTGTGTGGGGTTAAGTGGGGTCAAAAAAATGATTAGTTAGTGCAGTTTTCCTTTTTTTGCAACCTATGATTTTAAGTATCGACACCTGCGGCCGCTTGAAATGTAATGGGGTGGAAATGGCGTGTGAGTTCATGCGTAGAACTTAATGAATGCATTCAGCATACGGCATGTGTCGTGATAAATGCAAATTCAATTGAATTCATGTGGGCACAATGCTTTATTACAGTGAGTGTGAGATACTTTTCTGTACAAAAAACTAAGTATAGCAGAGCATGTTCTGTCGAACATAAGCTGCCGTGATCAAATCGCAGTTCCTCTATAATTCATGAGCAGCACAAGCCTTAACATTTTCAAACAAGAACATTCTATAGAAAACGGCAAGGAGGGTTGAACATTGATACATTTACCCCCAGAATAGCTTACTTTTAACTGGCCACATATTGAACTTCATCAAACCAATGAGTCTTGAATTAGTCCAAATTTCAGTTTCTAAATCCAGCTTCACACTTATCCCTCGGAGCTGGAGCAACAGGCTGTTACGTCCGTCTGGAATCAGACCAGACCAGAAGGTGCTTCCTTATGTGGACACATGTGTCCCTTCGGCCATACATGAAGAGAAAGGTGTGAGTTAATGTGGATGACCTTGCATAAACACTTGCCATAAAAGTGAACCCAAAGGACTGGGGAGGTTTTCAACTCCCTCCCTGTGGGGGGGGCTGGGCTGATGATGACCTACCCAGACCCCTCACCCCTTCTCCTCCTACTTTTTTTCTGTTTCGACGAGTTGATGAGGGGTGACGACTTCGTGTCGTCAGAAGCCCCGTGCAGGGCCGGTACAACGCAGGCATTTGCGTGCAAGCTGGGATTATAATAGCTCACAGAGCCATTAAAGGAGAGAAAAGAAGAAAAGAATAAAGCACAAGCCGGGTTCTGGTATCTCCATCGCGACCGATATACGGTATTTAAGTGTATAAACCTGTGCTGCTCAAGGCTGCCAGTCCCGTTTCCACAGGGCTTTGGCCAATGCTGACCCCAGACCGTCTGTCCGACGGAGGGTTTAACAAGGCTGCCTCTCATCTCAACCCCCCTCCCCCTCGATTGGCGCATCATTGGTCCGCTCTTTTGATAACCACAGGGGGGTCAGCCTCTTACGGCAGGACAGGGTCTGGGGCCGGGGCCGGGAGGGGGTTAGGGGGGGGGGGGGGGGGGGGGGGTTGATGCCAGGCAGGGGGGATAAGCAAAAGAACCATAAAGGATGTAGGGTGAAGTGATCTACTGAACTAATCTTGTTCACGGATACACAAGCACTGAGGCTTTGAATAAATCAGAGGAGGGACTCTTCCCCCGTTCCCCTCCTCCCCTGTCCATTACAGCTTCTTTTTATACTCTGCTTTAAGAGAGAGAAAGAGAGAGAAAAAGAGAGAGAGAGAGAGCACATGTGCTCGATATATCACATGGAACTGCATCACCTCCTCCCTTTGTTTATCATCTGCCGGGGATGACCACATGGATTCCTCATCTCCTCTCTTCCCCACTGCAGGATTTCCAATGTATTTTTTACAAGGGGACAAGGTACTGCGCCTAATGGTTTGCAGCAGGGGAGCCGGTGGTGCACATGATATCTCGAATGTAACAATCAAAGGGGCATGCAAGATTTCGGTATTTCCGTTGGCTTACACATGTGCCTCCGACGCCACGTTCACGGAGCCCTGATCTCCCGACCGCCTGTTGCCTTACCCCGGCGTACCGCTCCATCACAGACACTCAGACACAACGGACACGAGGGTGACCGCCGCGAGGTTCGCATCGAAAACACCAAACACAGGCTTAAGCCGATACGGCTGATGTAATATGCTGTGTTTATGATCCCTGCATGAGAAAGTTGTTGTTGGGTGTCAACTACAGAAGTGTCAACCTGATGATAATTTCCGTTTTATTATAATTATAATAATATTCTTTATGATTATTTATATTATTATGTATGATTTTTCCAGAATAGTAGGATGCAGGTGCTGGTGGCTGAGGAAGGGTCGGGCCAAGAGATCAAAGAGGGGCAACTCAAATTTAAAGAAATTGGATCACATCCCACGAGTGAATGTAAGCTGACGATTCAAACACATTCTCCTCAACGCAGATCTCAGGAGCCAGCCCACCTCTAAGGCTGCTCATTAAAGGTAGACATTATCCTGCCTTTATATTTTGTGGACGTTAGGTTACCGACCTGATCACGTCACCACTGATTAAACCAACTAGGAGGAAGCCAGGAACGTTTTAAGTTGTCCATATATTATTTCATGTATCACGGCTTGCATGCTGCAGACGTCTTGCAAAACCTTAAGTAATCTGACAGGCATAAATGGCTTCCAAAAAGGGTTCCTTTGAGGGGAACTTGAGGTGTGGTTGACAATTTAGCATTTTCAAAGACTACACGATTAGAAAAGTCACTCAGATACTGACGGATCCCTTTAAAAAAACAACATGGTATGAAAGCCCTGTCACAGAAGATGGAATCGAGTAACCGTCTAATGAAACAGTGGGCCCCCTCTGGGATCAGTTTGTGCTAATCACTCTCAGTCGCTTTCCATCCTTGGGGAGGGTTGAGTGGGCCTGTTGTGACATCACTAAATAGACATTTTCCAATGTCATAAATCTTTCTTGGCCTCATCGTCTTCTAGTTAATAAAAAAAATAAATGTTTTGACCCTGATATTAATCCAAGTTAGTGCGGTGTTCTATTCACTTTGGATGCTCTAATTAAATTGTACAAAGTAAAAAGAAAAAAGGTTGATTCCTACAATTGGTCATGTTGTTACCAAAACAAGTAAATGGAACTGAACAATGGGTGTTGTCATGCTTGTATTTTGAACTGGTTTGAAGAAGGCCCATTTGCAGGTAGTTAATCAACCTTCATGAAGAAAGTAGTTCAGCTATACATGTGTGGAGGCGAAATACAGGACGCTAATGGAAGCGTGGAAACACATATGAATTTCAATGCTTCACATGCAACTGCTCTCTCCCACAGTCTTGTGTTACCCAACTCTCAAATGACAAAAGCCAAACGCTTCTCGTATTTCTGACCCCAGCAAGCCCTCTCTTGTGCACGTCCAGCTTCTCTTCTGGTTCAATGGGAGTGTTTGGCTGCAGTGAAGTCTCCCTGTCATTGGCTAATGCTATGGCAAATTGTTCCCCAGGGAGAAAGAGTTTAGCTTTGACTTTATTGAGATAAAGAGAGCTATCTGAAACTCTGTCTCTCGCGACAACTGTGGCAATGGCTTGGTTTTTTCTTTTGGGCGGGGGGCGAGGGCACCTACAGGTTGTGTTTTTGCAGCAATACACCCGCATATTGTGGGCAAAACATTCTGTGATGATGTGTACCATTTCACAGCCCATTTGAGGAGTGGTGGCAAGAGGGAACATTCGCTGAATTTGGCTACTTTACGCATTGTTTCCAGAAGACACAGCATTCATGTTACAACTAAAAAGAAGGCAAGCTTTGTTGTTATAGCAAACAGTATGTGTCATTTGGATGAGGCCACTAGGGTAGCTGCTAGTTGTCCAAGACTAGGCCACTTGTTCTTCTTGACTACACAGTCTTTCTTAACTCTCCTTTATTCTCTTCAACGATTAGAACAGTTTCATTACATTTTCAATCTTCTTCTTATTTTTTGCTTTTTGTTTTAGCCATTAATGTATTTATTGCATCTCACACATTAGTTATCAACCCACAACATAAAAAAGGAATGATATTATCAGTAATTTGAGAATGGACGACTAAACATAAAACTGGCTTTGGTGTTTGATCTACCTACTTGGTTCCTAGACCCTGTTTGCCATTCGGCTTTCAGTGTGCTCACACATGCTTGTGTAAAGCAATGTCTGTGAAATAGCAAAGAGGGCCTCTCAAACAAAAGGTGGAGAAGAACAGGAGATGTATACAAGATAAAGAAGAACACAATACACCCGACGAGAGAGTAACAGAGTGAGTTGTTGAAAGATGAGAAAAAGGAAAGGACAGAAGAGAGCCCGTAGCTGTGGGGACACGGGAGAATTGAGTGTCCCGTTCTCGTGGTGCACACTCCATAAGTAGACCACATATAAAATGACATTTCAAAGAGCACATTTCAGCAAAGCTGATCCACGACACTACAAAGTGGTTTGCTAGCGTACTTCCAGTGGTTCAATTCATTGTGCACATGTTGAAAAACGTTCTCGATGACTACAATACATTTCAAGGTTTTCGTATCGCAGAGACGCTGACAGACGCTCTTATAACTCCATCCTTTGCCGAAGGAAATAAAGTAACCTGTGGTTTGACGGCGTGCGTTGGGAGGGGGTTAACCTGGTCATGTGTAACTGAGACATCCATGTCCAGGTGCCCCCCACCCCCCAAAACCCCCGCCCCCAGATGCCTGAGAGGTGTTAAATGATGTGAGGAAATAAGCACTAAAACATGAATGAGCAAATGTATACATTGCAGGGCTAGACTGCCGTCAGGGACTTTGTGGAGCTGCTGGTGGTGGTGCTGATGGTGGGGGTAGTGGTGGTGGTGGTGGGGTTGGCGGTGGTGGGGGTAGTGGTGGTGGGGGTGGGGTTGGGGGTGGGGGGGTTGCTTCCGCTATAGAGACCCATGCCTTCTGTTTAAGCTAACGCATGAAGCATTCAACATCACATCCAATTCTAGATTTAAATAAAAAGCAAATATGATATTCTGAATCCACGTGAACAACAAATTATATTCTCAGTCGGTCGGAAAGGAGTGAGTAGAAACACATTGTGTTCATTGGTGTATCCCAGTTGAGTATTGGTTTCATGAATAATCTGTGCACACATCTCCTGTCACATGATGACCGGTAGGCCTACTACCTACCATGCCACCTTGTGCACGCACCACAGACAGAAGAGACTATTGTTAGGTATTGAATCTTCACTTTGAAAAGGGCACCAAATGCCTTTTCAATTAAAATAATCTAAACAGAAACATGGCAAATTCCACGTTCCAGCTTCATGACTGACTGGTCAGCTCAGTTTATTTTTCCTAGTAGCTCAAAAGTCAACAACGGCACGTCTCCCTGAGTGTTGTGGTCCATTTGCCCTCAAACGTTCGACATGAACCGTGACAAATCCGCCAAGGCTGGACGTGTTTCTCCTAATTCAGTCGCCTTCCTGCGAGCTCCAGACAATTATTAAACTCAACTTCCTGGGTCCACTTTAATGAGAACAGCAAATCAATAACACATCCATTTCTTTCTCTTCAAATGACCTAACACCAAAAAAATACTGACTCTGAGTGATTTAAGCAAGGTGTGACCATAGTAGATCAAGATTTGCAACGTTTAATCCCCCTGAATCAACTATTGTTGGAAAAGCCATTTGATCGTAATGACTTCCTGGTGTAACAGCTGATCCCATTTGCCACAGAACAAATACATTTAAAAACTCCCTGCGCTGCATGATGTGATGTCAGTGTTAGGGGGAATGGCAGCATTTCAAAACGTTTTTCTACGCAATATAAAGTTGCAATACGAGTTTAGCACAGATGAGTATTGCAAAGTCGAAAACACGTGTCGAAAAACTGAAGCGGTTCCAATCAGGTTTATAAGGAGAGGTGGTTATTCATGCGTTGCCCCTCCAGATGTGGAGTGAAACCACAGGTTGAGGTCTGCTTTATCAGAGTTTTCTCTGTGTGCCTGGGTTGCAGGAAACCCTTTTTCACTGGCCACTAGGGGCACCCTGCAAGACAGGACAGGGTATATGTTATGTATATAAAACACTGAAACAGTAAAGGCCTCACATTTGATACACAGGCTCACGAGTGGTATATCAAATGTACAGACAGACACTATGGGCTGAACATGTGGTCGGAAGCAATTAAAGGCGGAAGGAAAGTCAATAAATAGTATCCTGACGGGAGACTCGCCTCTCTCTAAGAACCAGGTTGGGGAGGTGGTTGTAACATCATCCATCGCTTGGGCAGAAATATTATATTTTTTAAACTCATTAGAGGTGCCAATAGAATATCTGAAAATCTGTTACAGTTTAGTTCGGCGCAATAATTATTTATTTTGGTTTATCAAATAAGTGTGCTATCAATAAAACAGCGGATGATAGATCCACCCAGTAGGTATACATTAAACCTGGACAGACTTGGGTATGTTTTGAAAGATAGAGTTAATGTGAAGGACAACATGATCTAAAAACCACCATAAAGAGGGATGTACACTACAAACAAATTATTTATCAAGAAAATGTCAAAAAGTAAGTTTATGTATCTCAAAGTCAGCTCATAAACTTATTTGAGAAACTGACACAGACAGAAACTCAATTCATTTTTCAGAGAGTACTCTCATGCATAAAACACACACACTTCTCATGCATAAAACACACAAACAATCTGATGACACAACACGTAACGAAAATAACCAAAAATAATTGAAAATATGAATCCAACCCCGCATTTCTTCAGCTGGATGTGCAGCAGACCAATTTACCAGATGGCCCTCCGGTGTTGAGAGGTGTGTTTGGATTACCCTGAAGCCGGTAAACTGACTGATATCAGAGATGAGGTGTGTCCGGGAGAGAGCCCAGAAGAGAGGATCACAGGAGCAACACTTCTGGAAATGTACACTTTGTTTTACATGTTATTTGTGCCCTGAGACGTTGAAAATATAAGTTTCAGTTGGTGATCAGTTGTTGCTGATCTGTTTTAATCCCAGTGGACCTAATAAATGGGGCCTTATGAATGAGCAATACTAATAATATAATATATATCATTATATATATTATTTTTACTTAAATCAAACAATGGGACAAGAAAGGAAATGTGTGCAATCTCAAACAATGATAGATATAGGGTGAGGTTCAGAGCAGATTCACTTTGAGCTATGGCTTCTTTCAGGATCTTTTTCTTTTGATAGTTTGATAACGCGGAGCCAAGAGGCAAAATTAGATAGTCAAATTTGGTTTTAATTATATTACACAGAACAGAAATTATATATATATTATATTTTTACTTATATTTATATATAAGTAATAATAAAAGTTGTTGTTTTTTAGCACCTTTCATACAAAGAAATGCAGCTCAAATTACTTTGCAGTGCAAAAAGTGCACAGCGTGCTTCACATAAGAAAATGGACATGAAATGAACAAAGTTAATGTACGATAAGATGGAAGATAAACCTGATAATAAAAGTCAGATAAAGAAAGGTATGCTATAAAATTTATTGATTTAGGGCACACATGTCTTAAATATGGTTGTTTATTTAATCTTGTCATTTTTGCGCCCCCTATGGGCCATTCTGGACAAACTTTGAACTGGTCTTGACCCATGTGCCTTTCTGTAAACTAAGTTTAATGATGATTAGCCCAAGGTAGGGACCTTGCCCTTTGGCTCCTTAAAGCTGATTTAGGCAATGTTGCTCAATTAACTTAATCTTGCCTGACAAATTTAACCTCCAACTGAACATTTCCTAAATTGGGAGTCATTTTTGTCATTTTTTTGTATTATAGCACCTCAAAGAAGCCAATGTGATCCATTTCCTGGCAATCACTGATTGCTTGGGTTTTGGACGTGGGATGCCAATTTGGTGAGAATTTAATCTACTATTTAAAGTACTTTTAACTGTATAACATTTACTATTAGGGAGATTGGTAATCAATTAAAGTGACATTGATTGGAACCAGAGTATTGGCCTTAGGGAAGAGAATGCACTATTGTGGACAATTGGATCAAGGTGGGTAGAACGGCGAAGCTCGCTAATGTAGACGAGGAGGTACCCACATTGACCAAGACCTTGTCTGAATGGTCCAAAGGTGGATGTTTGGCACCGTTATTTCCACACATTTTTACAAAGTGAACCAGGGGAACATACAAACCAGAAGTTAAACGCAGCAATAACAATAGGTGTGAGTTGAGAGGGTCAGCAAGTGATCTGCAAAAGTGATGCAGGAAGCAGTGAAATAACCACAGGGCAATGATGCTAGCAGAGGGGGGGGTTCCCGCTACTGATGAGGCCTGACACGTCTGGGAAGCCACAGGGGTCTATGAGAGCCTGCTAAAGAGATAAAGCTACTCCTTCTGCACAGCTTCTGTTACAGACCCCCCCCACGGCCCGACCCCTAACTTTAATGGATGGCTATTTATTTGTTTACACAGCTTTACAATACCCTGTGCAGTCGCGGAGGTTAAACCCATACAACACCTGTGTTGGTGGACACTAATTAGAAGCAAGTCTGCTTCTTTACTTGGTTGTTTTGGGGGGCAACGAGGCAACAGATTTTCTACATCCTCTCCACTGAGACGACATACTTTTAACATACGCTCTTCCCACACGCACACACACACACGCACTTTCACAACCTGTCTGCTTTCGCGCACTATTTATGTGCAGAGTTAAGCTGGGTAGACACAAGGGAACCCGACCCCATATTTACTGGCGATTGCAGTGGAATGATGAAATGAGCCATTTGTTTGAAACGCAATGTTTGTCCAAGACAAGCTTTGTTCTCCAGCCCTCAAGATCCATCAAGTACAGCGTGGCTTCCAGTCCCAAGTCAGAGCAAGGCACATGAGGATAAATGGGGTTCAATTCTAATGCAGCTCGGGGTATGCTTAAAGTCCGCAAGTATGTTATAGCATATTAAACGATGTGTTGACAGATTGAAGACTGTTGGGATACAATTTTTTTATTCATTTGTTCGATTTTAGCATGTAAATGCTGGAGCAAACAAAAACTAAATACAAACAAACAGAGGGACAAACTCACATAAATACCAAAATAATATATATAATATATAGTAAGATTACACCATTTGATATACAGTAGCTGTTTTGCAGGGTAAAAGATTAATTGACAAGCTACCTGCAATTTTTTTAAATCCTCAGAAAACACGAACACGACTTTCTGTTTTTGAAGAAAATCTTACCTTCAGCATTCAACCATAAATACTTCTCATCAAAGTCAAACAACCAAAGTCAAACACTTGCATTGCAAACAAACTGCTCATTTTGTGCGCACCCAATAGGGCTGAACCCTCCCATGAAGCAAGAGGTATAATGACATCTAAATCAAAAAGATTCACTGGCTGCTGTTGTTTTAACTTTCGCCTGCTTCTGGTTTTTACTGCCAGGCAGATCCTGGCTCAGCTCCTTTTCTGAGGTCTACAATCTGCACCGAATGTTTCACATTACCCAGTGTGAAAACGCTCCCATTCTGGAGCTTTTCTTTTACAAGTGCACACATCCGTGGAAACTTGATATTTCATATTTCATTCTGGTTTGTGGATGTCACTGCATGTGCACGCCGGTTCACATGCAACCGCCTGGCGGCTCTCTTTGATCAGTGTGACCACGACTAATTTTAGATGGAGAACAAATTAATAAAATATCGACAGATTTCATGGGAATTGCCACCATTAAGCCCTGGCATCTGAGCATTTGCTATTAGCATAAAAACTGTGAATGACCACTTGGCACAATAACCCTGTTTCCTCCTCAAGCTTCAAAAACATAATGCAAATGGTATTTTCCATGGGGAGTGTAATTGTCTGTGGTTAAAGGGTAAAAGAATTACAGTTCATATCCTGACACACAGGCCGCGACTTCCCCCTAATGTCATAACATGGCACATAGAAACCCAACCTTCATGTCATAACATGGCACATAGAAATCACCTACACCATAACCCTCTTACTAGAATGTTTTACAGAGTCGGCCTGGAAAAATAAGTAGAGTAACCCCAACAACTTAAACAGCCTGTTCCATCGCATCTTCTTTGAGTCTAATAAATTTAATCCAGAAAACCGATACTGCAACCATGAAAATCCCTAATGTTCATAAAAAAAGCTATTCACAATAGAGAGTAGAATGGTTCTGGCAAACTAAAGTCATTCCACGGACCGAATATCAAGGGAGGGATGTAAAAGGAAATTTAAAGCAGCATTAATGTTCTGAGTGTTTAAGAGTGGCCAGGCAACCCCACCGGGACCTATGAGCGGAGGCCTTTGTTCCTTGTACAGGATGTAACCCTGCAAGATGGTTTCATTCAGCTCTATTCTAAAATGCAGAGGCAGTCGATAACTTTATCCCTCCGCCATCCACGGGGCCCGGGGATCTGCACAAAAAGCAGATGCACTTTGTCTAACGCTGAGAAAAAAGCCATTTCCGCCCGCTGTTTTGGTGCACAAACATGTCAAGAAGGAGAGGTATGTATCCATCCGAGTAGCGTGTTGACCTGTGCAGCTTCGGGAGCATTTGTAGAAAGGCGGCCGATTTTCCGGTTTGGAAGGCAGGTTAGCCACGGTGCCAACAGCAGGTGACTCGGGTGAGGTCATTACGTGGTCATAAGAGGGGGGTGGGGGTTATGTGTGTGTGTGTGTGTGTGTGTGTGTGTGTGTGTGTGTGTGTGTGTGTGTGTGTGTGTGTGTGTGTGTGTGTGTGTGTGTGTGTGTGTGTGTGTGTGTGTGTGTGTGTGTGTGTGTGTGTGTGTGCGTGTGTGTGTGTGTGTGCGTGTGTGTGTGTGTGTGTTGAGACCTGGGAGCAGCTGCTGCTGTGAGGGAAGTGATAGACCTCAGACCTTCCTTTAGTGTTTTTCCTCTTTTCCTCTCACTTCAAGGTGTCGGTTTTACACCACTAAACCCTGAGCGGCTTCCCGTGGAATCCTAAAAATGACAGCAGTGGATTGATTTGCCCATCCATGCCAAAGGCAGACCTCCATTTGATGTTGCAGGAGAACGCTGGCTAAGGCGGTCAGGGTGTAGTCCGTGGGACCGTAGCATGGAAAACCCTCTTTTAGTACAATGATAAACTATAACGGAAACATGACATGTTGGAGCTAATTACAATAAAAAAATAAAAAAAATAGTTCAAGATAGAAACCTTTTATTTTTCTACAAACATCGCTTTGGGTATATATGAAAAATAATTACATTATAATTACGGACACAAGTATGTTTTTTGAATGCTGTATTTTATAAAGATGTAGAGGTTCGATTTTTTTTCTTTTTCTAGTCCCGATTTACAGGGTTAGTTTAGTTATTTAGTTAAATGCTTCATCTTGATGGTTCCCTCAAAATGTTGCAGAAAAGTCTTTTCTTAGGTGGATGGTGGCACCAGGACCCATTTTCTCTGACCCTGCTTTAATGGCTTATGATTCCTTCTGGTCTTTTAAATATCTTTACCGACCCTGATTTCCTGCTTAATATAATTATACGTTTTCCAGCAGAGTTCCTCACAAAAATAGGATAGGATATAATAGATACTACAATATGGATTCTAGAGAATAAATCGTTTTTCAATATGGCTCAATGTTTAATTTGCTATCCAAAGTCATATCCTTTCGTTCCACTACGACCATGCCTTATAGCAATGTTATTCCCATGACTAGAAACAATGTAGGACTTAGCAGATATAAGAGTTTCCAAAGCATGACTCCATCAATCATTATGTAGGTGTCAACCTTTATGTAGGTTTCAAACTTTGAATGTGCTCTTTGTCAGCCAACTAAACAAGTGCGTCTTTCATCACTCCCGGCAGCCACATTAGTGTTCATCTATTTACTGACTCTGCTCGTCATCAAATAGTCTTTGGCACGTTTCATATTTCTCAGCAAGATATTGTGTTTAGTGAAGTATTGCCTTACCTTAACTTCCCATCAGTTTGCAAGGCGGAGAGCACAGCAAAGACGCATAAATCTGCTGAACTACCTGTTTAATATTCTGCCAAAGATACCTTCCTAATGCCAAGCCAAGGTTGGGAATTGGGAACTTTAGACGTAAAGGAGCTGGACCTTAACAATGCCCGTTACAAGGATGAAACATAGCATGCAAGGAATGAGGATAGGGGGATGTGAGATTTGATAAGGCCCAAATAAAGAAATTCATTGCACTTAAAATGTAACCTGTTGTCGGATATGATTCATGCGTCAGATTGTGTTGCAAAAGAGCAGTGAGAGTGAGATTCCCCCCACGGAGCCTCCACGTCCAACATGATGAATGATCTTGATGAGGTCTTCAGTTTCCATCTTAAGACTCCTGGCATCGGCGGTTTTCACAGTCCCGCAAGTGGAGCTACTTTACATGAGTCATGAGAAATGCCTACATCCGAAAAATGACTTTGTTAGATTTTGTCTATGAGCTAATGTGAAGCCGGAGGATCGATGGGTGACAGCGACTGGAAGGAAGAAGAAAAATAAAAGGAGGTGTCGGTAATGGATGATAAATTAGGCTTTTCATGGAACGATGGGATTTGATCTGGGTGTCAGCCCTTCAAAAAGGCGATCGGTGAGCTTAGAGCAGAGACCGTCTCAAAGTTCAGTTAACGATCCAGATGAGGTTCAGGCCTTCAGAGAGGAAGGAGGAAGGACAGTGAGGGCAGAAACAATTAGTCTCTATGGACCACCCCGGCCTGAACGAGCCAAGGTTCTGTGCAGATGTTCACTCAGAGCAAATGTCAAGAGGAAATTGACTCATTTGTGGATGCTGTTCAAATGTGTGAAAATGTGTGTACATCTCTATCCGGGTAGATTTCATGTTGAAACAGTTCAATCTCAGTTAGGGTAGAGTTAAACTGAGAGTTCCCTAATGCTGATAGAGGGATGCTGACAAATGATATGTTAAATAAGGTTTCCAATCATTTAAATTCTGGGCTAAGATGTGGATGACCATGAATCAGGTCATTCAAATAAAAACGGAGGTGCTCATAATTGTGTGTTGGGTACACATTTAATGTTGTATTTCAGTTATTGTAGTGATACGTTTTTACTTTGTTATTTTAAATACTTTTTTTGTGGCCCCCACTAACATCACCACCACCACCACCACCTCCTAACTCCATGATTACCACCAGTGCTGCCAACCTCTTCCTCCTAATCATCAATACCACCTTCCCTATGTCCACCAACGCCAAACCTCATCTCCACCACCACCACCACCACCATCCTCATGTCCTACTCCTGAAGTAGGGATCTAAGTATTCCAAGACACCAGAGGGCTCTCAGCAAGTGTGGCCGCGACCACATAGCTCACTTTAACAAGTATCTGAGCCGCGCTAACGCTGTAACCGAGTCAAACCATATGGCCAGGAGAGAGCGGGGGGGCATGGCCCGACAGAGGAGTTCTATGGCTGGATCAAGCCATAAGTCACTTTGGGAATACCTTGGAGGAACAACATGTGGACAACTATCATCCCTGACGTGGAGAACACGAACCAGACAGCGGGCTAACAGAGAAGTAACCGCTATCGCTGCATGGGCAGTGAAACAAACAACTTTGGGAAAAACAGGGTTCAACTCCTGTTTTATTTACACATAAACAGATCTGTTTTTAGTTAAGACACAAATCATTGCATTGATATTATGGATGAATCAGCTTTTTTTTTGTTGCCAGTGAATAATAATGTGTAATTGTTATGAACTATAAATAAATATTGACATTGCTCAATAAGTCAGAATCAAGTCCCATGTTTATGTTCTACAGTAAATAACATTTATATTTTAGGTGCGTCTTTGTGCAACATATTTCATCCAACTTGCTTTAAGAGGAAAAAAAAACGCCTCGGACTCCTCAAGTGAATCAATATGCGTGAATACGTGTGTTTTCGTTCAACAGTATCGGCAAACGGCATCAAATGCTTGGTGGGATTGAAAGTGATACCATGAGTGATGCCATGCTAGCAAATGTTATGGAAAAATGGCTCATATTTCTGGAAAGAAATGAGGATTATCTGTGCCGGCCAGCGGGCCAAGTGAGCAATGGTCGTCCGTTGACAGGCCCAGTTAAAAGTATCTGTGGCAGAGAGTAATGAACGACCCCCCTCCCCCCTCCTCCTCTCTCTTTCACTCTCTCTCTCTCGTCTTCCACATCGCCTGGACATTCTTCTTCCACGGACATGCAGAAGTTTTTAGTTCTACACAGCATGAGCGCACATTGGCCAGCCACCTGGCCCTGGACCCCTTTCTCTTTTTTTTTTCATGTCGGAATTTCAGGCTAATTCCGTTTTTGGAATGATGTGTTCTCAAGATGATGCACCTGATACTTAAAAACAGTTCACAAGATCCTCTCGGTACAAGATAGATGGATCCACTCCGGGGGATGGCCCTGATCTTTTCATACGATAACCCCCCCCCCACCCCCAAGTACCCCCTCCTCCTCCACCTCCACCACCTCCGCCCCCTGCACCTCTGCCTCCTAGGTGTTGACTTGGCAGCCTCCCATCATGTCCCGCTGATTTCAAAGCTGTTATATAAATACAATAAAAGAAGCAGTTCATAATGACATTGACGTTCATAATGCGCACCGACCAATATCTCACTCACTCACTCACTCACACACATGAATGCACGCACAAACACACACACACACACACACACACACACACACACACACACACACACACTCAAGCACACTCACAAACATGCATGCACACACACACTCACTCGCTCAATCACACAAACACACACACATTACACACACACACACACACACTTACTCTCCTACTCACACACACAAACAAACACACATATGCAATGCACGCACCCACACATTACACACACACACTCATTTACTCACCTACTCACTCACACACAAACACAGACACAAACGACACACACACACACAGATGCACACACACAAAAACTGTCCTCCGCAGGGGGTGGGGGTCGGGGGAGTGATTGGGGGGGGGGGGGGGGGGTGACGGGACGTCGCCCGATCAGGGTGATTACGGCGGCTGGCGCGCCCATGTCAACGTTTAGGATAGGGAGGGGGAGGGGGAGAGGGAGGGGGTTAACAGGAGTATATAACCTCTGGGAGGGGGTCACAGAAGTATGTAACCTCTGAGGGGGGGGGGGGGGCACAGCAGTATATAACCTCTGAGTGGCAGGGGGGGTGACAGGAGTATATAACCTCTGAGCTGGGGGGGTCACAGGAGTGTATAACCTATTAGTGGAGGGGGGGTCACAACCTCTGAGCTGGTCACAGGAGTATATAAGCTCTGAGGGGGGGGGGGGGTCACAGGAGTATATAAGCTCTGAGGGGGGGGGGGGGGGTCACAGGAGTATATAACCTCTAAGGGGGGGGGGGGGGCGCAGGAGTATATAACCTCTAAGGGGGGGGGGGGTCACAGGAGTATATAACCTCTAAGGGGGGGGGGTCACAGGAGTATATAACCTCTAAGGGGAAGGGGGGGCGCAGGAGTATATAACCTCTAAGGAGGGGGGGGGGGCACAGGAGTATATAACCTCTGAGGAGGGGGGGGGGGGCACAGGAGTATATAACCTCTGAGGAGGGGGGGGGGGCACAGGAGTATATAACCTCTAAGGAGGGGGGGGGGGGCACAGGAGTATATGTGGCGGGCCGTACTATTAGGCAAACCAGGCATTTGCCTGGAGCCCCGGGCCCCATAAAAGGTTTGTGGGGCCCCCAAAATGCCCCAATGCATATATTTTGTCCCCATATTTATAATTTTTATAAAAATCTCTTCACAATAGTAGCATCGGGATGTCTAATTACTCATGTTTTGACGATCTTTCCGTGTGCACCCCCCTTCAGTCTGCACTACATGGACTATTCCATGTAGTGCGCACAATGAAGTCAAATTCAAAACAGTAAGGGCCCTTACATAGTCGACGCGAGCGACGCGCGTAAACGACGTGAGTGACGCGAGCGTCGCGCTTCCTTTCGTCTACACAGCATACGCGAACGTCGCGGGCAATGTATGACATGCAATACACCACTCACGCCATGGGTGGCAGCAGAGTCACCGGTGTTTTCGCGGGGGGACGTTCGAGGTGACGTTCCGATCAAAGTGGCTACGGAAGAAGAGTGATGAAGCGCAGAGATAGGCGGTGGTATGTGCGCCCTTTAAATACCACACGAGATCAGGATGGGGAATTTGTTTCTCTGGTGCTTCCAATGCGAAGCATGGACGAGGAGAGGCATTTCCAGTATTTTCGGATGTCGGCACCAAAGTTTGATGATCTCCTTTCGCGAGTCATCCGATATCTTCCCGACTCTCACCAAAACCGGCCCTTGTCAGGGAGCAGCTGGCAGATTATTTTTTGTCAGATGCTGGCGTGTTTCCCCACCAGTACAATGTGCTACGATTGGGTATGCGCACTGACCAATAAATGTATATACATTGGTCACTTGGAAGCATGACTTTTGATTCATTAGTTATGTTACACAAGTTACCTAATTTGGTTTACGTCAAACTCATTAATTCATATCCATATAAAATGTTTATACAACGAGCTATTGCCTTGACGGATGAATGAATTATTTAAGTGTAGGCCTATAGCCAAAGGCTTTAAGCTATAGCGCATAATGTCCACAGAAATTATATGGTAGCCAACATTATTAGAGAAAAGGGGTTTATTTATCAAATACAGAAAATAGTCCCACCATACACGCACACATTTTTCATTCACTACACACTCACGCTTTCAAATTTCATTCACTCAAAGAGGCTACTGAACTTATGTTTCAAATTGAACGTGAACACAAAACATTACGTAATTAATTCAAATAGGCTAACAGTAAAACAAATAAGGCCAGTAATAGAACGAATATCGGGTGACAAGAAGATCATTAAAATGGCTCACAATCCCGCATCAGCTGTTTGATGTCGCGCATCAAAATAGCACTTTGACCCTGTGGAAGGGTTCGCATAAATTGACACATAATTAGTAAAAGAGACGTCAAGTCATTCTTATCACGTTCCCGCATCCTCTCATATATTCTTCTGTAAATATAACCTATAGTAGTAATAATGTACAATATTTGCAGTATCGCCCCCACCGACTACGCTTGGTATTGCATGGATCGGCGCGTCGCGTATCAAAAATTTGGAGGACGCGTTTTGCTACGCTTCGACGTTAATGGCGGCCGAAGCGTCGCGTCGCGTAGCCTTTTGGACGCGACGCCTCGTGCCCACTGCACCGTCAGTCAACGGACGTGGGAAGGCGTGGCTGACGGATGG
>NC_082387.1:8825432-8901403 GCF_031168955.1 Gadus macrocephalus
TTTGACACCTACAGTAGACACCTGTTTGTGGTACAAACCCCTTTCTGATAGAGCGGCAGATAACAAAGCTAGCAGTTACATCTAAGAGCTAAAGTCCTTCACATGACATGGCGTGCCAGATTATTATTGCTATTAATACCATGTTGATGGACGCCGGTGATCTTGATCTGGTTTGCCAACTATCCGAATGCCATCATCCTATTAATTTCAGCGTGAACTGATAGAAGCGATTCCATCATTTCTATCGTTCAAACATGAAAACTAAGGACCCCCGTACAGGGACTTTATTTACATGGAAACGTCAACAAGTCACCCCCCCTCTGATCTAATCAGAGGTAGACCAACACCGAAAGCACCTGTGGCCGTGTGTGTTGCCATGCTCCGGTGCAGAGTCGGAAAGACGTGGTGACAGACTGCAAGGGTCTGCTTTCAAAATAAAGGGCCCACAGACAGCAACATACGGGAGCCATGGTCTGGAGGACACTGCAGAAACACGTGTTCCACTTAAAGATACAATATGCGTACGAATAGCATTTGAATGGAGAATGCAGTCCAAATGCAACATATTGGAGAGAGTTGTTTCTGCCCGCCCCCTCCTCCCCTGACTTGAAGCTCACACCCGGGTTACCAGATTGAGGTCAATGAACGAACACATACACAAAAAGAGGCGATCACAATTATTCTATTCTCAGAATGACAAGCCATTATTCGTCTGCTTGATCAGCTAATCCATCCATCTTGAAAACCTTCTGGGCTCAGCTGTCTCCATGTATTGCATGCGAATCCATGATTTACCCGTGTTTTCGCACAGCTCTGGGCGTTGTGCTTCTTTCGGAAGTGGACGAAGCTTTTTTTATTTTGGGTAGAATCGCATACAATTTCAGTGGATCCAAGGTTTGTTATCTTAGATGTGTTTGTTTGCTTCCATAGCTGCAGCAGGCTGTGTTTGTGTGTCAATTTGTTTATATCTGGCCAGCCGAGAGGTACTCTGAGAATGGTGACAGACCAAAACAAAAACAAACCTTCAAAAGCACTTTCAAAGGAGAGTATAATTTCATTGCCGCCGGGAGAGCCAGTATATTTCCCTGGCATCTTTCCTTAATCTCTGATGACACATCATGGTTATTTTATGATTTAATAGGGCTACAGTGATGATTGAATGCAACAATGTGTAACACATAGCTCCTTTAATACTGGTGGAATTAAGAGCCATTAACTTCAAATGTGAGAATATCATACGAGATAAAACACCATGATTTAGCATGTCTATAAAAAAATATATATATAAATGAACTGAGCTTTGTGAAATGCGGCACACAGGAGCGTCTCTATGCAGACCAGTGCAGCTGTCACATCAGTCTGCCGCTTAAGGACCAGAGTGCCATTTCACCAAAACTCTGCCGGTCCCTCAGGGCACTTTAAAAGCTCTTGACTTCAGATTGGTACTTAACAGCGCCAATAAAGAGGGATCTAATGCCATTATACAGTACCCCTGATTCTTAACTGTTGCTAATCATAGGAAGCTGGTGATGGATTTCAATAAGAAAAGGGCCCCCAGAAGGAGTAGCAGGCTTTCTGAGGAACCCGTCTGTTGTCAATGCAATATCATATCCACAACTCAACTTCCACAGCTCGAAATACTCAAATACTTCCAAATTCTTCCATATTCTGAACTAATAAAATAGGGCCATATTGACTAACATTCTGTGTATGATATGTGGCCGCGACATTGGACTATACTTTGTATTGATACAACTACTTTAGACTTTGCGTTATCTTATATCTATTTATATATATTCACACTTTTCTCCTATATATACACACACCATAATATTATAATCAGAATACATTAAAACATACTTTTACAAACATGAAGAGTGACTTCAGCGCTGACTCCCAGCCAGACTTTTTTGCGATTTGTATATCTCAACCGATCTTTGACATTTCATCACTGCTACTAGGGTTTACTATTAAGATCACAGCTAAAGAAAACATTTGCCTACATTAAGTGTGACTAACCACAAATGTATCTAGAGATTTGTCTATATCATATGATGTCAGCAAATGTCAAAATATATTTTCCTATTTGTGCTGAAGCATTAAAGCAACATGTGATATGGCTACACAACAGAAGTGACGGTTCGGTCAAGTGAGAACCTGACTGAACATATTTGACATAGTGTTTTTGAAAAAGTTATTTTATTTTGGTATTTTATTATTTTGATTGTTTCATATACATTGTGTGTGTCTGTGTGTGTGTGCGGTGTGCGGTTTGCATGCATGTGTGTGTGTGTGTGTGTGTGTGTGTGTGTGTGTGTGTGTGTGTGTGTGTGTGTGCGTATGTGTGTGTGTGTGTGTGTGTGTTAGGCTGTGCGTGTGTGTGTTGTGTGTATGCACGCTTAAACACACTATCCATATGGGCGGATGAAGCTCCACCATCATATAAGGTAATATTTGTGTGTCTGGACTTTGACAGGGAATATTCCTGTTCTCGACTGTGATGCGCTGGCCTGGCGTCAGCGGTGTCTGTTGTGTGTTGACGGATTTAAAGCTGCAGCAATTTGCTTGAACAAACCAATCCCAGCTGTGTACCGCTGGAAAAAAGTGACGCATTTATTTATCTTTTGAAGTGGAGCCTTGGAGAGCTTTTCCTGCGTCTGAGATGCGAGCTTTTGGGGGCAGGGGTTAGGCTGAGCCAGAACCCCTGCCCTACCCCCTGAGCTGGCTGGGGAGGCCCACAACAGAGTCGTGGCGATCATAAACTGGACCAAACCATGAATCAAACAATTGATCTAACCCTTGCTAAAACCCCCCATCCCCCCCCAAAACATGAGTTTACACTGCATTTTATTCAGAGGTATTAGAAAATGTTGAAGAGGCCTGATGAATGAGATGGGAGCAAACCATCTGATGGCCAGACTGAACGGATCACACTTAATCAATTAGCTTAACATCCTTATAATTGGGATCTTTAAGCAAATGCATGAACTTTTTGATTATGATCAGAGATTTATTCATCAATGTTATTTGATAATTGTATCATCATTTTTATGCTACAATTTTATAAAATTTTACATTTAAGTATTATCTAAAGTAATATTTATTAATAAGATTATTGATTAATAACAATTTTTTTCTCAATTTATTTTTTAACTCTGGAGCAATTCAAGTTCATTTTGGCGACTATTTTTTTTAAGAATGACAACAGGTCTCCTTTGCGGTAGGAAAACTGTTGGACGCTAAGCTTGTGTCTATTAGTAACAAAAGTCACACAGAGCAAAGCTCTCATTTATATTTATACAACAGATTTTCAAAAAGGCTACTGTTTTTTTTATCAGAAATCCATATTTAACAACAAACAATTTGTTCTGGTGCCTGTTGCACTGGTGACAGGTGCTTGTGTACATATAAATATTCACTCAAACTTTTCAGGAATAATAACGGGTAGGTAAACCCCCATTGTAGTGGGAGAACTTCCACCTTTTAACTTTAGTCGTGACAGTCGTAAAGGTTTTAGAAAAAATTGACACATTGGGTTCCGTAGAAAAAAATGCGAGGGGCTTTGTCAAAACATTCTTAAAACCGGAGTCAACCCAACTCGCTATTTAAGTTCTCCATAACCTCACGCTTTAATAGATGTTACACACATAGGAGCCTACCACTATGTTTACTGTAGGAGCAATGATATTTTAAGAAGCAATGGGCAAATTTTATTATGTATTATAAACACAGCATAATACATATAGTAGTATAAACTACAAAGGTATGGACGATTGGGTTAACTTTCAGCAGATGCAAATGCTGTGATCATAAAAGAAAAAACACTGTGCACATGTGAGCTGAAGAGTCACGGCTAGCATGAAGGAATAGACACACTCCTAAGGTTTGACTTGATGTATTCATAATCATACATCAGTTTCAATCATCCACATTGGAAATATCTAAAGAGTACAAATTGTTTCCACCACTTAGCAAAGCAATCCGTACCAATGTCTGACGAGTTCATTCACACCAACTCAAAACACTGACATCCCAACGGTCCAGCAGAGTGCACAGAATATACGATTAACGTCTTGTTCGTACAGCGCTCCAGACGTCTGTGCCTTCATAATCACCCCCCCCTGGCAGTATAGCGATCTACCATTTGCGCTAAAGATTACCAGTTAATTATGGAGATAAAAATACACCTCAAAGAATGTACCTCACCCCATAAAACAACAACCAGGCATAAAACAGCTTGTGTAAAAACCTTTCCATATCCTTGTTGGCTTGATGACTTACACTCTTGGCAAGCGGGGTGAAAGGAGCCACTTACGTGCTTCTCTGACACTTTTCATTATCACCTGCACAAAAGCAAGGGTGAAAGACAAGGAGTGTATTTAGGTGCAGAGAGGGGTGGGCCGTCACTGTGTCCCCGTGCTCATTTATCACAGGCAAAGGTATCCACATCATGCCTTGAGAACCAATAAAGCTGGCTGAAACTGGAGCTGATTTCTTGCTAAATTCTGCTATTAGTCACAGGCCCATATTTCAGGATTAGCTAATCCTTAAAAAGGGAGTATATATTTTGCCGGGGGCCTGAGTTTGATCGTCAGTCGTAATGTCGACTTTGTTTAGACGTCATCTAGAGAGTCGTTCATGGGAACCCTCCTGGTCCCCGACCACACCCGGGCTCCCCCCCCTCCTTGTAAAAGGCCAGGGTTTGTGTGCCTTTGAGGTTTCCATCGGGCAACTTGAATGATCTTGCCAGAGAGCGAGAGAGAGGGAGAGCGAGAGAGAGAGCGAGAGAGAGAGCGAGAGAGAGAGAGAGAGAGAGAGAGAGAGATAGAGTGAGAAAGAGAAAGAGAGCGAGAGAGAGAGAGAGAGAGAGAGCAAGAGAGAGAGAGAGAGAGAGAGAGGTGGAATTATTATTATTATTATTATATGTTTTAAAATGTCTAATGGTTACCTTGTGAGAGTATTGAATTGTCCCATATATGCCTGCATTTTTTTTGGTTCCCCAGCTGTGGTTTGTGGGACATTATCACATTTCTGCTCTTGAGGTGAGGCACTTAGAGGACAACATGACACCGTAGAGCCCTTTAGATCAAGAGCCTTATACCAGAGAACCCTTAATCGCTATATTGGGGCAAGACGGACCAATGGCGCCTGTAAGAATATTCTTAGATGGAGTTCCGCTGTTTGGTCGGAGACTAAACTCACATGTATGTCATGCGTGTTAGATCACTTGCAATCCAGAAAAGTGTTCAGCGTTGAGCATTATCCCCCCCGAGATAGAAACCGCTGAAAAACGCGCCATAATTTGCAACTCTACACCTTTTGATTACTCTCCTCAGTGAAAGGACATAGTTCCCACTGAGTGCCGTGAAACAAGTAAACCATAACATTCAGTCTGTTTCTCCCGTGTGGTTTCAGGGAAAGCCAAAATATCCCATTGAGAACAGGCTCCCACAGGCTCCTTGGCCACAGTGAACTTGTGATGAACTGGTAGTTAATGATTATAACCATGATATATGCGGGCATATATTGTAAATGAGGGCACACTTAGAAAACCCCAGGGGCCTTGTTATGCTTTGGCTATTTTCTAAGAACTTAAAGAGGCCCACCTGTTCCCTGTTAACTCACTCAAAATGACTTTGGGCTTTAAATTATTAAAAAATAACTGCAAACAATTATAAAATCATCTTTGGTCTAACTTTGAAATCACCATCAAATCAAAACATTAACAATTCATATTTTATATGTTTTACTTCTGCCATTTGGCTCACAATCAAGCTTTGCACATTATCATCAAGTAACATCTGTTTCTTTATTTGATGTTTGAAACATCTTTAAAGACAACTAACGGTTAATCTTATAATATAAAAGGAAGAAGGAAGAAGAGGAAGAAAATATTTGAGCGTTTCTTTGAGAAAAATGGAGAAAACGTTCCTACAGCCATTCAACAATCTTTCAACAGAGAGAAAATGTGAAACCTGAAAGCATTGGGTTGGGACCCAGTTTCATTCAGGCACCATAGCCTGTTATGAGCAATAATGATACCACTGCCGTCATGCTTTAGGAACCAAAAGATTAGCAGTATTTGTGGTGTTGACATTGTACACAGTTGTCTACTTTCAGCACCAGTCACCCGCTTCCAAACTTGATTGTTTCTGTGAAAGCTCATTCGCAGAGTGGTGTAATTGGAAAATGTTCAGTTCAGGGGAAGTTCCAGAGTTCGACAGTTTACAGTGACTGTTTTTATATTTAAGACGGCACTTGTAAGTGTATCAATTGAGTTTGCATTTTGTTCATGAAATAAAAAACAAATATTGTGTGGCTACATATATATTTTTAACCTGGCAATGACGGTCTGCCAATGTACTATATTCCTGATCTGATTTCAAGCAAGGAATTGTAGCTGGCAACATACTATGCAACACAGAAATAGCCCTGCCAATGCCCGTATTGTTTTACCTTTTTCCGTGTACAGCAAGGCTGCTAAACGTACAACCTTGTTTGATGAACACACATCTATTGTAGTGGACAGGTTCCGGCAGGTCATGGCAGTATTATTGTTATTGTAGGGCTTTGACTGAAAAACCAAATTCCTTTTTCTGGCAGCCATACACTGGATTTCTGACGGCCATACCCTGGCTTGTCGCCAGCACAGTGTCCTTTTTATTGATGGGTCTAAAGCTAAAGCAATTTGCCTGAGAAAACCAATCCCAGCTGTAAACCTCCGGAATGACAAATTCAGGCTTGTTTGGCTTTTGAAGTATAGCTTCTCAAAGATATTTTCCTGTCCCAGTAATGAGCTGTTTTAGGGTAAGCGGTTAAGTCAGAACCCTAACCATAGCCTCACACTGAACTTAGTCTCTACACACGGATGAGACATTATATGCATTCCATGTGGACAGCACAAATGTCGAGTGGTTACAAAAATATGTATTTAAAAGGAGAATGTGGAAACATTGCAATAGCTTTGATGACTTGCAGGGAAAAGCTGTCCTTAGATGGATAATGAGACCATAAACAAACAAGCACTTGATGGATGAGACAGCTTCACTTATTAGTGAATGACAACAAGTTATCACAGGACTCGAAGGCGGGGTGAAAAAGTTACAAACACATCTGCCAACTGAAAGGAAAATGTCATTTCAATGGCGCTGGGATCTCTGAATGCCGCCTGGAGAATGCCTAGGGATTTGTTTTTTTTGTAAGAAAGCTCTCGTAGCAGAGAGGTTGGGCGCTTTGACATGCTCTTTGTGTACAGTGGAATCACATATTAATTGTAAAACGGGATGGCTGACAATACTGTCAATGGGCTTTCGTTTGTTACAGCGAGGTAAAATGCCATAGATCTCAAACTCACAAACACTTAAGGCGTGTATTGTGCTAACTAAGTGCTGAGGTTCAAATCAAAAGATGGGTGGAACACTGTTGTTTTTCAAGGGGAAATGCCCCCTCCTGTTAAAAAAAACAAAAACACACATCTGTCATTACCCAAGTCAATGGGTAAGCCTTAAAACCTGTCAAACGACACAGGGTTGACAGAACATTTGTCTTTAACCTCTTCAACAGTATTGACACTGATACGGCCAGTCGTAGCCAAGAGCGCATTTGCTGTTGCATTTGTCAAAGTGATGACAATATACTGTATGTATAACCTAAGACTTTTGAAGAGTGTTATAGTTACACATGGACTCACTTGTTACATGGAACTGAAATAACATGTCAGTGAATCAAGTACAATTTCAAGCAGGCAAAGTATAGTATGAATTACACCATTTTATTTGTGTGTCTATTCGTACCCCTGGTACTTTAAGCGTTGGCCACACAGTTTGGCTAAACACACCATATTTTGGTTAATTGATAGCTAACGCAATCCACTGAATCCCATTATTAGGTGACTGCTGCTTGCAGCACTCAACTATTGTTCTTCATAAGTTTTATTCTTTCTTTCTTTCTTTCTTTCTTTCTTTCTTTCTTTCTTTCTTGCTTTCTTTCTTTCTTTCTTTCTTTCTTTCTTTCTTTCTTTCTTTCTTTCTTTCTTTCTTTAGTGTCTTATGTCACACTTTTGCTAATTTTCTCATAATTGTATCTGACTACAATGTATTTTTCTTCTTTAAAGGAACACCAGCCGAGGAAAATAGAGTTCCACCTTGCAATGAAAGCATGGAGTGCAGAGGGCTACCCTCCATTGCATAGAGAGAGATCTGAAAAGATATTGTTCAGATACAACTGTCTCAAGTACATTGAAGTACTCTAAATTTACCCTTTCTTGTGTCCATTATGGAGTAAGGAGGATTAAAAAAAGTTTGTTATGTTTGATCCAATGCAATCAAATTATATTTGGAAAGAAAAATCATTTATGAACATGATTTATTGTTTAACTATGACTAAGAGACGTATCTTATTCTTTCATATTCATTCATCATCATTAATTGCACCAGGGTACAAATAGCATATACTGATAAATGTTCCAGGGGTGCAAATAGCCCTTATTTTATTCTATAATATCTATTTTGCATTGTAATTTTACTTTAGACTCGTACACTTTCGCAATGTCCTACTCTTTTGGTTAGGACCAATTCAGAAATGGAAATAATATCATATATATATATATATAATACACACATATAAACACAAACACAAACACTGAGCTCTCTGGCCCTGTAAGTACACACAGACACACATACGCACACGCACACACACACACACACATACACATAAGCACGCCCAGCTCCTCCCTGTGTAGCCTGACCATGAGCATGTTATAGATGAGGTAAAGTGGTCTTAACAGCCTACATATGCTCCCCAGACTCACTCACCAAAGATGGGCAGGTAGTCAACGCTGACATAACTGCGCGGCCAGAGCTCCATCCATTCCCTGTCACAAGATCAACACACATGGACACCTTATCGAGTCCAGGCTTGACCTTTTGATACAAACTGAGAGAGATGAGAACACATCTAGGTGCAGTGTGAGGAGCAAAACACCAGCTCTTCTATTTTTGTTTTAACCTTAGTCTTTCAAATCCATGGCGATGGGGCACGTTTCAATATCACCAGTTACTAACAGCTATGGGTTTGAGATCCTGCTTATAGCACTTCAATTCTGAATTCTTTAAATTGTGATTTACAAATTTGAAGAAAACCCTATGAATATATGAGTGAGTGAGTGAGTGTTCTTGCATACTGTGCATGTCACTTTAAGCAAAACCATCACAAAACAATTTCTTCAGATCTCCACACACCTTCCCTAATTTCTCCTGTCTGCTTTGCTTTCGTCATACGGACTGAACCAAGACATGAGAGCAGGATTAGCTCTAATCACGGTTCTACTGCTTCATTCTCACTCAGGCCCCCAGAAGTCAGAGAGCTTGCAATATTAAACAGTGTTTCCTGGCTAACAATGAGTGACAGAACACCTGCAACAAAGGCAACTACAAAGACTTTACCTCTGACAGCGTTTCCTCTTCCTCTACAGACTTCTAAATGACCCACCCCCCCCCCCACCCCAGCACCATCTTGGAAAAAGATTCCAGTGCCGATGCTGTCCACCAGACGCAGGTCCCTGGAGGGTACTTAAAGGGAACTCTTGCAAATTGACTACCAGCAGGCAGAAGTGGAGGGTGGAGACGCAGAGGGCATTGTGCACCTGCCCGTAAATCTTCTTATTGGAGTTTTCGCTTTCAAAAGAAGCACTTGAAATGAGGAATAACAACAGTGGTCAGAGGGCCGGGGAGTCAAAGAGACGCAGCCAGACGAGTTGGCCGAAGAAGATAGGAGGTCCTGGGCTATGACGACACAAAATGGTCCAAAAAATGGGACATAAGCGAGTAAAACAAAATACATGTTTTGTCTGCCTCTTACTGCTAAAATGACTTTCTATGCAGGGTTGTGTCGATGCGTTGACAAAGTGTTAGTGACCTTTAACACAATACTTTAATCACAAAGTGAATGGAAATGAATGTGATGCTCTTTTGTTTCTGTTTTGTCTTACGTTGCAAGGCATATTCTTCCTTCTGCAACCACAAACATTTTATTATCTCAAAAAAATATTTATTTATGTTATTTAGAAGAATCAATTGCTCATTTAAACGAGGGAAAAAATACTTAATTTTATATGGTTGAGTGTATCATTTATGGCTGCACAGCTGGGATATAGTTTATGTGTGTGTTTCTTGCAAGGACAAACATACATTATTCATTTTTTAAAACAAGTTATTAATTACAACATGTTTATCAATCAGTTGATACATACTCACTTTGATGCTGTTTAAAACATATACCTTATTACACACAACAAACACTTTCAATAATTCATATCAAGTCTGACTCTTGAAAAAGTCTAAAGCAAAAAGATTCTGATGACATTTAAGGATGTCTTCGCAAACACAGCTAGTGGGCTTTTGTAAAACCCATTCGTTTGAACTCTATGGACTTTGAATAATATGTCATGCCACTAATCATTCCACTAAAGCACTTTGTGCCTGGTTTCAAGGTGAATAGAAGCAACAGCCACTCATCTTTTCACTGTCAAATGACTTGTGGCTTCGGTCTTTCCTGGCTGTGACCCTGAGGGGTAAGTGGCCTCAACCACGTAGTTAATTGGGTTTGTTAGTTTGCCTACATTTACATGTGTGGACCTCATGCACATCCTATTTCAGATGTATAAGAATGGACATAATTGTTCAGGAGGGGAAGTGGAGATCAAAGTTGAAGCATGGGCTTTGTTTATTATCTGTGAGGTATTCAAATAGTGCTGGCCAATCCCGGTTCGGGTGGTTTCTCTATGCATGGATTTCATCGCTCGATGGATTTCATCGAGTCATCGCTCATATAACTTGCATCCGACAAAAAATATTATATTGTATAAAATTATAACATTAGAGGATGTGGAGCGAAAGGCAATATCAATGATGTCTAAATCATTTTTTTACACAAGCTCTGGGTGTTATTATGGATTGAATAACAGATAGAAGTAAAAGGTGAGGTTATTTGAAGAAATCCAAAGAACACAAATAACGACAATAATAATAATATGACTGCCATTATTGTAGTCATTATAATAATATAATAATTAAAATATATCAATATATATATAAGAATATTATATAGTAGGCCTATATAATGTTATTATATTATAATAGTTATACAATTAAGTATACAAATGCAAAAAACAAGCTCTTTATCATAACTTATCGACCTATCGAATAACTCAATAACAAAATTATTATCATTATCATTATAATAATGATAATAATAATAATAATTACTATTATTATTATTATTATTATTATTAATAATAATAATATTATTACCACATTAGATGAACCGCAGTTTAGGCTGATGTGTAGAACAATCCATCCATCTGAACATAACTGACGTATTTGTTTTGTAACGATCTCTCGGTGTCAAGGCAAGGGCGAAACTAGATAGACCAATGCTGCCGCCGTGTGTTCATTGAGTTGGACACACACACTCTGCCTGTCTGGCTGTCTGTGTCTATGTGTCTGTCTGTATGGGATAGATCACGCCCACACTGGAACTGGCTATGCACAAAAACATTTTTGGGGTTTTGTTTCGCATGAAGCTTCCGAACAGAGAAGGAAGCAAGCACGGATATCACGGCTATTCTGTCAACCAAAATAAAAAAGGGGGTTTAATAAACCCATACTTTATTATAACCATGCATGCACAACTTGTGAAGTTCAACATCAAGGCAATTGCAACCCCCCCCCCCCCCCCCCAAAAAAAAGAAAAGCGAAATGATGGATGCGCCGTTCAGCCAATCGGTACACAGCAGGGAGGAATTTCCTGTACTATTGACAAATCAGTTATGCCCACAAAACATGACTTATTATGTGACAGCACAACATTGAGAGGGGAGGAAACTTGACACTGTAGTGTCACGTTGTGAAGACATATCCTGCTAACCCGTGCCGTTGTAGTTCTGGCCAAAGGTAATCGCGTCTACCGTCGTATTACGCAGCATGCTAAAGGCTGAACTCGATCTGCTCTGTAAACTTCGGACGCACTTATGAGTACTGCTAACAATAGCGAGCAGCTAGCGGATATTAAGCTTAGTGAACACTAATCAACAAGGGGCCTGCGGTGTGTTCACGCATTATGTTGTAGTACATTTAGAGTTGCCGTATTGAGTGTTTAGGTCCACGCAGTTCCTTTTTGAATATCGACGCTGTCTGGTGGAGCTTCCTCACTTTGGTGGTTGATTTGTAAATGGTGGCTTCCAGGTCTGGGAGACCGCGCTGAAATCCAAATATTGTTGTGCAAAAACTGTACCCTGCTCACAACGTTACCTCCCATTCTCATGTCAACAAGGACTACGAGTTTATACATGTACAACGTGTGCCCTGGGTGCAACGTTAGTTACCAACTAGACATTAACTTGTTTTATCTAACATTATAGGATCGATTTCTTCTCCTCCTAACAGCAATTGGTGTGTGTGTGTGTGTGTGTGTGTGTGTGTGTGTGTGTGTGTGTGCGCGCCTGCGCTATACATCTAAACTGACCGAAAGTAGCATCAGCTTCTTGTGTCTGTTATAACATGTATGCATGCATTCGAATACTGAAATCTTTTCAATACCTAATACATTGTCTTCCACAGGCCTTACATACCAAGAAGAGTCATCGTCAGTAAGGGAATAAGCCAAGACATGAATATTTGAAGGTGCGCCTCCGTCACTTTCGGAACAATAAACTCTAGTTCTAATGGAGGTCCAACCAGTGTTCCTTCCTCGCTTGCTTGTTTGTATGGTGTATTTTGTAGAATCCTAATGTAGGCAAGTCTGTTTCATTTATATAGCCCATGTTCACAGTAAACCCCTGAACGGGCTACACCTTTTATAATTCCTCCCTTAAAGCCCTCTAAGGGCCAAGGAATATCTCCCCTTTAGAGAATGTTAAATATTGATGGAAATCTGTGATGACGAATCTATTCAGTGATCCATTATCCCTTCCAATATTCCAGCAGATGTCAAACCCTGGAGACCAATCAAGTAGCATGTCTCGTTCCGGCCCGTCCCCAGCGGCAGGCTTATCTCCGGGCCCCAACCTAGGAGGACCCAGCCCGGGCTCAGACCCCTCACCAGGCTCTGTCCACAGTATGATGGGTCCTAGCTCTGGGCCAGGCACCCCCAGTGCACCTCACGGCCTGCAGGGCCAGGGGGAGTACTCCCAGGATGGCATGCATCCTATGCACAAGGTAATGGCAACAACATCTCCTGGGCAATGTGTTGATCCTACTAACCTTGGTGTTGTCAACATATCGGGACAGTAGCTGAAAGCAGTTTGGCTGTCATGCATCACACACATACATTTTATTATTTAGTTATTTATCACTCATGATTCAAAATTTGAACTGGATGTATTCATTGTAAAATAGTTTTGTCAAAGACATTATTAAGCTATGAACTTTTATGTAACTGCCATATCCTGTTCTTGGACGTAGCCGTAGTTCCTTTTGTGTTGCACTCAATTGCACTCAAATTTTGTGTTGCACTCAATTTCATTTCCTGTTCCACTGGATTGCCAAATTTCAAGATGTGCCTATGGACATTGGCTTAAAAGAGCTATTTGTAACAGAAGAACCAATACATGTCACTAGGTGTCTATAAGAGGAGATTGCATATTATGTTGAGGAAAAAGGCCTTTGCCAGTCAACCTGGTCTGTCAGAGGTTCAAGAAAGTGGTATTTAACTCAATATCACATCAGACTTCTAAACACTTATAGGTCTTTCAGTAGCCAATTAAGGGAATGGATGATTAATACATACAGAGGTTGGCACTAAACACTCTTTTTGCCGCTGCTTGCTTTGCTATGCCCTTCTCGTTCTATAGGTCTTGATTCCTATGTCTGTCTATATTTATATTTGTTTTCAATGTTCTATATTGTATATTTTTCGTTACTGCTTTTATTGTCATTAAAAACTGTGGGACCTTTTCCCATCTTTAACCGCATGTCCTGTTCTGCATTTGCTTTGATGTGTTTTGGGGAGACTTTGTTACATCTTTGCCTGGGACTAATGATGAAAAATCTTTTGGCTAATTCGTACATTTTATACCATGTGTTTTTGTTCTTTTGCGAAGTCCCCTTCTCTCAAACATACCAAACAAAATCAACAAATATGTAACAAATGTACTATTCTAAATCATAAAATGTCCAAGATATCATCATTATGGATTGATATCCATAAATATATAAGTAAATGGCAGGACCCTCCAATTCCATACCATGTCCTCCACACTCCTTGACACTTATGCCAGTAAATGCATTATTTTAACACTGTGTTTGCTGACGACTTGTTTCAACATTTTCAAAATGTTCCCATCTTGTCCTTCAGTTTGCAGACTCAAAAAGTTAGGATCTTTAAAAGTTTGGATGTGTGTGTGAAGTGTGAAGTGGTGGGATCCTTTTCTCCTCTTGGTTGCAATATCTAAAATAGATTCAAGACTGCTCAGTATTTCAACATTACAAGCAACCCTGTGGAGACCCCTGCAATCTTTCAGTCTCTGTGAACTTGGGATTCTGGTCATGAGCATTCGGTGCCTCTGGGTGTCATCGCAATGTCATAAACCGAACTAAAAATATTTGATGTTCTTCCTTCTTTCAGTCCATGGAGGGGATGCACGAAAAGGCCATGGCTGACGCAATGCACTTCGGCCACATGAAAGGGGTTAGCATGAGGTCTCTCCACAGTGGCATGGGGCCTTCCCAGAGTCCCATGGACCCGCAAAGCCAAGGTCATTATGAGAGCACCGTACACAACATCAATGGTCCTTGGGGCAACTGTAATTCGTGTAAAGTTTGCAAGATTATGAAAAAAATTAGGATTGAGATTATTATTGCAGAAATTATTCATTGCGGTTTAACCCATTATCGATTAAATGAATATCTTGGCGCATATAATATATATATATATATAGATAAAAAAAATCATAAAATAATTTCTGTGCTGTAACTATTTTAAAAAGTTGTAAACATTATAATTCCTCTCTTTTTTTTTCTTATAAATCAAGTACAATCTTTCATGATTGGCTAATTACAGTGTCAAAGGTCGCGATGTCGACTTCTATTCATGTATTTATGTGTCCCTAAATTCGTGCCATGAACGATGAATGTGTTGAACGTGACTGGTCGATCTGTAGTGACGCCTTCCTGTTCACTGTAGGATACATGTCGCCCCACCCATCACCCATCGGGGTCCATGACCACGCCTCCAGCCCCATGTCTGGGGGTGGGGGAGGAGGCAGTGGCGGCAGCAGCGGGGGTCCTACACCCCCCCAGATGCCTCCGACCCAGTCCAGCCCCATGATTCCCGGGGATCCACAAGGAGCCGCGGCGACCGGGGCCCAGCAGAGTCGGGGGCCCTCCACCTTCAGCCCGGTGCAGCTGCAGCAGCTCAGAGCCCAGATCTTGGCCTATAAGATCCTGGGCCGCGGCCAACCTCTCCCTGAGAACCTCCAGTTGGCTGTTCAGGGGAAGAGGAGCCTACCCACAATGCAGCAGCAGCAACAGCACCACCAACAACAACAGCAGCAACAACAACAACAGCAGCAACAACAACAGCAGCAGCCGCAGCATGTGACCACTGCTAATCCTTACAACAGGTCTCCAGGTAACAATACTCTCAACGTGCTTCTTATGGAGTTAAGAGTGTTAGTGAACCCAGAATATTTAATTATACAATAAAATGCAATATAATAACCTTTATTTTCATTCGAGAGACACTGAGGTCTCCCTCATTCACAGTGGCGACTATATGAAGGTCTTAGTGTGCGGATGCGAGCTAAACAGTTTTTTTTTTATCGTACCTGTCTGAGTGAGTATAAGCAATTATAACGAGCGATTTTATACATGAAATGCGTCACGAACCGCCACAAGTGTCCGAGAAGCTTAACCCTCTCTATGATGTCAAGATGTATCGCTTTCTAAACCGAGCTCCACACATCCACAGCATGATTCAGACAGCGTGGAGGGATCATAGTCCATCCTTCTCCGCGTGTCGGCCTCTCTTGAGCATGACTTCAAAGTGCCATCACGTAGTTACTTTCGGAGTACTGAGCTCAGTTTAGCATACACAAATTGAAGACCGGCAAAAACCTCGTAATTCACACTATTCGTTTCTGAATTACACTATCTGTGATAGCATAGCTTACTGTGTTGAATAGACATACTAAGACAAACAAACATGTTGTGTGCACTGTTCACTGGCACACAAAAGGTTTGACTCTAACATGCATGCGGTTTTACACCCAAGAGTAACAGACAGGCAGATGCAATATATTCACGTTACATCGGATTGTTCTTAATTCTTACAATCTGGCATATAAATGTTTCCAAAGGCATGCCACTGGTTCCAATAAGCGGTCCACAGTCAAGCCCCTGCCCCACTCCAGTCATGCAGGCTCACAGTCAGAGCTCAGGACCCAAGTCTTGGTGTGAAGGTCAGTATGTGGTATTCTTCCTTTTCACTATACATATACAGTCTTTGGGCCTCAATTAGCGTGGTGATTGCCTTTTAAGACGTGCAAGTGAAACCTCCCTGTCTTCATTGATCTGTAGATCTGCGGCACCCTTTGTAAGGAGTAGTTTGCAAGAAGATTTATCAATGCAATTAGCCAACTACCGATTTTACCACGACTAAAAGCCCTTTGTTGTTTGGTATTAATCAGAGGTTTTCGGCAAAGTAATATCAAAATTGTTCTACTGAGCTTGTTAATGGGTGTGTTGTCGAATACTATTAATTAATTACAGAGCTCTTCTGGCTGTCTCTGTCGCCCCATGCGGCAAGTGGTTCATGACTATTTAAAGGACTCCTCAGTTGCTCATTCCAGACAACATGAGCGAATACGAATAGTCGTTTTGTGGGCCCGCGTTATGCCGCGGTTTACCTGTACTTTTTAGATTAGTTATTTTACAATTATATTTGTATAATATACACAGTTCATATTTTTTTCATATATATACTTTGCATTTCATCACAGCTTTCTTGTTTGCGAAAACTTACTTGGGTTTAAAGTATTTCTGCTTCAAAAGACTACATTATAGTGCCGTGGTCAATCAACCTCTTTTATCAAAGTTAAGGGTTCAAATAAAGTTTGAACTTATTTTCCGAGTTATGTATTGGATATTTAAATTCTTAAGGAGTTGCCGTGAAACCTGACCTGCATATATTTAACTGAAGTCCTTTCAAGGCATCTAACACTATGCTAGATGAATGTGAAAACGCTATTCTCATGTCAAAACATTCCTATCCATATTGGCATATTTACCAACTTTAACATTTTCTTTCATTTTTTCCGAACTGAATGAAGCGGTTTAGTAGACCCTTTTATTCAAAGCAACCTTTAGTTAATTGATATACGTGGTCACGGCCTCACACAAATGCTGCGTTTTCAGACTTATCCACTGACGCACTAATACAGCCTCAACGGATTTCCGTGCTTTGAAAACGATGGCCCAGCGGGATCGCAAGGTCAAAACGCATTTAGCACATTAATCCCACCACAGTGTGAACATGGCCTGACACTAATGGCCCACAAACCCACACCAGACGGGCTATATTGCACGCAGGTCCATCCCTTGTCCTCATGGCTCCTTTAACCCATTGCCTCACCTCGGGGCCATGTGGGAGTTACCGGCCTAAATGGGAAACTGCTGTGAAAGGCCGATCCATTTTCCTCTCTACTTGCCCAGCGACAAAATCCTTTTATACAAGGTCGGGCCCGGCATGGGTGGGTGGATGGACCCCTTTAAAGGCCTCTAAAGCAAAATCAGGGGGACTAGAGTCTGGACAAATCTTATAATTGTTTGTCACTTTTTTTGTTGTCATGCAATTGTTACTGCTAATAGATTTTTAAAGGCTTACCATGTCCAGAAGTCATTAATAAAATTGCATTTATTTATAAAATGTATATGAGAAAAAACATCGGAATAAAATTTGATCTTTAGTAGCCTTTAGGGGCAACTCACACTAGGGCCGCGGCCTCGTGCCCGAGCTCATTTGCATACTAAAGTCTAGAACGTTTGACCAAAGTACAGATGCTAATGAGATGACACGTGCACACGCGCGGATACGCAACGTGAGCTGGATGACGTAGTCCTTGCGCGACCCTTCATTTCACAATCATTTTAAACAATGGCGGCAAGCGGTTCAGGAGTGGGTTTACGTTGGTGCGATAGTGAAGTCGAGTGTTTACTTGAAATTTGGGCCGACGACAGCATTCACGTTGTTGTTCTCCATTGTTGTTATGGCGGCGAGGGCGCTTGGTGATGACGTATTCATCGTATAACGACGTGATGACGTATGTATGAAGGAGCAATCGTGCCCATGCCACGGCCTTTGGGAGCAGTGTGACTGTGAGGGGGGGAGTCGTGCTGCATCTTCCTGCAGCAAGGAACAGGCAAACGGCCCTAGTGTGAGTGGCCCCTTAGTAGCCTACGGGCACACTCACACTAGGCCGTCTGTACCATGCCCAAGTCCGTTTCACACCTGTAGCGTGCTCAAGTACTATTGCCCCCCCCCCCTGCTGTGCGCCGGCCTGTGCTCACACTAGGCAATCTCAACTGGGCCTGAGTACGGTTGCCTCTTGTACATACGTCATCTGACTTTAGTATGCAAATGAGCTCGGGCACGAGGCCGCGGCCCTAGTGTGAGTTGCCCCTAAAGGCTACTAAAGAGAGGCTGATCAAATTTTATTCCGATTTTTTTTTCTCATATACATTTTATAAATAAATGCAATTTTCTTAATGACTTCTGGACATGGTAAGCCTTTAAAAATCTATTAGCAGTAACAATTGCGTGACAACAAAAAAAGTGACAAACAATTATTATTAGTTACGTAATACGTCACCACCAAGCGTCAGCTGCTTAGTAGAACAACACGGAGAACACAGTTGACACTTTACTGACTTTGTTGCTTATTTGGAGCCGTTCTACTCAGATACAGCCCTCTCTCACTGAGCGTTTTTACACTGCCAAATAGGCCGTTTTATGCACGCCTTTTTTGCGGCATGTTCCGCGCGTTTACACTCCCCGAGGTAAAATGCCTGCTTGAGCTAGAACCCCGATTTAACCTCCCGGACCCTGCACACATTGGTGGTTTATTGGGTTTCATTCTGTTGTAAATGCAACAGCTCTTTTGCTCTTTTTGGTCAGCAGAATAAAGAATATGTCGGCGCTTCTGCACTTGTAAATAGTTAGTCGCGTTTGTAGCCCACACTCAGACGTGTGTCTTCATTCTTAACAAAATAAAAACCTCTCTGAAGTGTGCTCAGGCCACGGAATTGAAGTGGACTTGAGTACGGTTGGCGGGCTCACACTAGCCAAACGATCTAGCCTTGAGCACGGCACGGGTGTGAAACGGACTTGGGCACGGTACCGATGGCCTAGTGTGAGTGCCTCACAGACTCCACTGGCCCCCGGGGGGGGCTATCTACTGAACCTTTACCACGCCCTATCCTTTTGGTTTTCCAGGGCAGAGTGGGGACAACCCAAACAGCCCACAGAAACACCTCCCCTCGGCCACTGGAAGGGGGCTCCCTGTGCAGGGCCAGCCCGCGTCACTCCCCCAGGGGCCCTTGCCCGGGGGCATGGCGGGCGCCCAAGGGCCCGGGCAGCAAGGGTTTCCCATGATCCAGCTGCAGCAGAAGCAGAACCGCGTCACGCCGGTGCAGAAACCCCAGGGCCTGGACCCGGTGGGGATCCTTCAGGAGAGAGAGTTCAGGTAAGGAACCTTCCTTTCGCTTGGCTTGGCAATATTCATTGAACATGCGCCATAGGTGGCTCAGCCACCTATGACTAGGGATGCACCGATCCGCTTTTTTCACCTCCGATACCGATACCGATATCTGAGGTTTAGTATCGGCCGATACCGATACGATACCGATATAGAAAAACAGCGCGAAATTATGGCTACAAACTAAGTTTCATTGAGGGGAAAAGACTGGGATCATGAGACTTGAATTTTTGGAGGTGCTTTATAAGGTTTGTGGTATTAAAGCTAGAAGGTTTAGTACCACCCCTCGGGACATTTACTTTGCATATGTTGCATGTAGCCGTGGAGCTTGCTGGCTTAGGTAAAGTGAAATAGCTCCAGATAGCAGATCCTTTTGCTCGCTCCATTTTGCAATCACTGTAGGCTCCGCACGGCGTGTTGCTTGTTTATGACGTCACTCACAGCGCACAGCATAGAAACTGAATAGATCAGCCAATAGATAGATAGATACACTTTTATTAATCCCGTGAGAACATTTTCGTGGGAAATTCAATTATCAAAGCAGCAAGGTAGTAGGAATAGGATTCAAGTATGTACATAAACGTAAAAAAATAAAAATAAATTTTTTTAAATATGGATCGGCCCATTTGTCACCGATACCCGATCTAGAAATGTCTTCAATATCGGTACCGATACCGATACAAATATCGGATCGGTGCATCCCTACCTATGACTGGCCCCTCAATGGGAAATACAAACCAGCGGGCCAGCCACCGTGGCAGTCATTCTCACAGCAGATTTCGCTCACTGATGGCTGATGGTCGGCCTGACCATTTTGAACAAAGGACACTCAAATTCCTTCAATCTTATCAACGGCCCCTTGTTAAAGTTCAAATATTTAGTAAGGTTCACATATTCATCAAATTTTCCAGGTTGGTTTTTAACTTGTTTTCTAGCACCACTATCATCCACAATACATTCAGTACATAAAGGCAGATTTGCGAGGGTTTCAGTTCGCAATAATATATACAACCACCTGATGCCGACTTTTCAATTCCATTCAAAAAGCTTTATGGCACGACTATTGTTTGAATAGTATTAGTGATGCATTATTTATCTTTATTTTTTGTACTTGATGAAAGTATGTTTTCTTTCCCTATGAGAGTTTTGCACTTTGTTATTGCATAATAAATAAAAGATATTTATAAAAAAATAAATAATAATAATATATATATTTTTTATACATTGGTAGTCAAGGCGGGGCCCTACTGTTGTTAAGGCGGCGCCTTAACCATACAGTGCTGGGGGAAACACTGCACTCATACACAACGATGGTGCTAAGAAAGTATCATGAAGTGGCCGTGGATCGTAACACGCACCCCTCCTTCCTAGTGTACAAATTCCAGCTGCAACAGCAGGTTCACTGGCTCTTTAACGGTTATCAATATTCTAGAATAGTTCTGCCTACTAAATTAAAATACATATTCCAAAATGCTTATTTTGTTTTTTCCGGGCACAAAATGTCGATACGGGTTTAATGAAGGCCATGTAACCTTGATAGCTATCGACATCCTTTGACCCCCTATTTTGATGGTGTCTCTGAATAAGATAGTCCTATATTAATCCCCCTTGGGAGGAATTCACAGGTGACCAGCAGTACAGTGGGAAAAGAGAAGTGCGAAAACAGTATATACAATAAATGTACTAATTTAAAATAAAATTAGAGTACAAAACCATTTGAATAAAATAAACACACTATATACATGTAACTGTCCATTTGTAGGTGACCTGTGTTACCTACATCAAATTTTCCAGGTCAGTTTTTAACTTGTTTTCTAGCACCACTATCATCTACAATACATTCAGTACATAAAGGCAGATTGCACTAAACTCTGGATAATAAATGTACTAATTTACATAAAATTATAGTACAAAACCATTTGAATAAGATAAAATAAACACTATATACATGTAACTGTCCGTTTGTAGGTGACCTGTGTCACCTACATCAAATTTTCCAGGTTAGTTTTTACCTTGTTTTCTAGCACCACTATTCTAGCACCACTAATTTTCCAGGTTAGTTTGTAGGTGACCTGTGTGTTAATTAAATAAATAAATAAATAAATAAATAAGTATGATGTAAAATATAAATATAAGTATAAATATAAATGTGCCAAATGTGCAGGGTTCCTGAGGTAAAGGATTTTCTTTTTTTTTAAATAAATACCAAATAACAAGGTTAACAACAGTCAGTCCTGAGGTGTGGGGTTTAGTCCGTAATCAGGTCGGGGAAAAAAGGAGCTGTTGGGGCTTTGGAGACGGTGGGAGCGGGCGGTTCATGTTCTCTGTATTCTGGAACCTGTAAAAATCGGCCACCTCCCTTAACCTTGCATACCCAATCGATCCCTCTATTCACGCCTCAGACAGACCATCGAGCGTGAAAGTTGAGGCACTTCATCTCTCTTAGAAATTGAAGGCCATCTGAGGAACCTTGGGTGTCCAGGTTGTGATTAGAATTAATTATATCAATAGAAACAGCCATGCATGTAGGCCTATTGAAATGGTTTCCCATTCCATCTGTTCACATTTGTTTCAGGCCCCAACTAATTGTTTGTGAAGCTCCTCATTTATCCTGGCCTCTGGTGCCATGCTAACATTTAGAATAAGTTGTATAAGTGTAGTTTAGTAATTGTGCAACAGTGTAGATTAATTCAGCATAATGGCCTTGTTCAGACGCAGAATTGCTAATCTAAAATGCCAAACGTTAAAATGTTAATCTAATCATTTTCCAGAGGCATAATTATTCATCAGTTTAGTATTTAGAAGTAATAAATGGGTTATTTTTCAGTGATTACTACTTAATGGCAGACTTCGCACCGAATTGCACTGAATTGTATATTGATGAATGAGGCAGTGGACCAGCAAACTAAGTCTTCCGTCAAACACATAGACCTTTTCAAAGCTGCAAATGCACACACACACACACACACACACACACACACACACACACACACACACACACACACACACACACACACACACACACACACACACACACACAGTGGGTCTTGTGCCTTGCCACGGTCAGCATTGTTGCACAATGGGCTTTTCCTTTGTCGTATTCTGGGCAGGCTCCAGGCGCGGATCGCCCACCGCATCCAGGAGCTGGAGAGTCTTCCAGGGTCCCTGCCCCCTGACCTCCGTACCAAGGCCACCGTGGAGCTCAAGGCTCTCCGCCTCCTCAACTTCCAGCGGCAGGTACTCAACCAGTGCCTCGCGTTACCCGGACTCACCCCTCCAGAAGAAGGCGTGCCTGTACACTTTAGGGCCTCGGCAGTGGCAAACATGTTCATAATGTAGATCTGGATTTTATCATGAAATTCATCAGCCAGTAAAATAATATAAAAAATATATGTGTTTTTGTCCAGTTAAATGTGGTCAATTAGTTACCACGCTGTGTGTTGAAGGCCGGATTATCGAATATTTGTCTATATATGTCTTCCTCCGCTTTTCTCCGCCACACAAATCCACAACAACATAACATGTGGGTGTGAAACAGAGACTTTTTTCTTCCTTGTTTCTATGGGGTTGTCTCAGGGTTGTCTAAGGTTTTTAGTCAATCACAAACATTTATCAAAGCTTATTCATAGGCAGCAAATGGCCAAAAAACTATGAAAAACAATAAAATGTAATATCTAACCTGCGGGGGTAGAGAGAAATTTATCAAAAAAGTATTTTTCCTCAAACTAGCTGATAATTGGCTTTGCACATCGTAAACAATCCTATTTTTTTCCCAGTGCATTGCTTGAATTGCTTGTTCATTTATTGACAGCAATTTCATTCACTTTGTGTTATTTATACAGTGGAAATGAAAATGACTTCTTTCCTTTGGGATGTTAACCTCATAACAACCACACACCTGATTCAATTTCCTCATCTATTTGTTCAATCTATGAATGCTTTGGGGAGGTCTACCCGTCAATTTCCTTGCTAAAGTCAGGGTTTAAATCGGTTTGATGCACTTGGTAACTCATATGATAAATTGTATTTGCTATGGGCTTAGTGTTTTCATAATTGTCGGGATAAAGAGAAAAAGCCCTGTTTAATAACAAACTTAAAAATCGTGGATCTGCAAATTGAATATTTAATCGCATTGCTGTTTGTCTTAAAATATTTTCAATCTTAACCCAGGGAAAATAAGAAATATGTTCTATGCTTTATGAACTGTCAAGAGCCAATGCGTAACATAGTCACTTCCTCTTATTGAATGAGAACGCTGTTTGGTATGCGGCTGTCGGGATGAGCCTTCACTCCCGTGGCCCCCGAGCAGAGACGCGTCTTTTCATTCCCCCAGAAGGGAATTATTGGGTTACATTAATGTAACGGGGCATTTGGGTTTAATTCCCTGAGATGGGCACGGCTGTTGCCCTCTGGTCAAACTGTTGCCGTGCTCCAACACTGATGTTAGGGTTGGGGGCCTGTTACTCTGATATCAAAGACACTGGGGACTGAGCCCAGCGGCTAGGCTTGAGGACAAGAGATGCACAACGAGTGAACCATGATTCCAACGCCCACTTACTTCGCCTTGAATGACTGAAGCTATTAATATTAATAATGCTTTATTTCTACCCATATGAATCATTTTTGTAATATTCTTTCATTATTTCACCGTCCTGTAGTTAGGGTTATCATATTGCTGTGATGGTAAAACAAAGGTCGACCTTGCTCTCTATATTCATACACAAAAAGTAAACTTCCATCCCTGGAATCCTGGCGCCCATGCGCTAAATGATCTCTCTGTCCCCCCCCCCCCCCCCCCCCCCAGCTGAGGCAGGAGGTGGTGAGCAGCGTGCGCCGGGACACCACGCTGGAGACGGCGCTCAACTCCAAGGCGTACAAGCGCAGCAAGCGGCAGACGCTGAGGGAGGCGCGCATGACGGAGAAGCTGGAGAAGCAGCAGAAGATCGAGCAGGAGAGGAAGCGCCGGCAGAAGCACCAGGTGACGCGGGCCCGCTCCGACAGGGCGTGGCACCACTGTCATGGCCACCCTCGTTTACAACCTTCTTCGTTTTGGCATTTGCTCATTTCAGATATTTAACCTTCAACTGGTGTATTTCAGTGTTTTTTTTGTTTGAAAAACAGAAAAGAGTGCAGAGTTGTTAGAGTAGCAAGCACATGCATGAGTAAGGCAGATAATCCTGAGTTTTTTTAGTTATCAGGCCACAATGGGGGATAATCCGTTGTCCAGTGGTCCTTATTGTCGTTACTGATATACCGGATTTAAACCAAACAATTACCGTGTGGAAAACAGGGGGGTGGGTGGAGGGCTATTAAAGTCGTCAAAGCTTAGAGCCTATCCAAACAAAAGTACATACAACTTTTAGCCTAAAACTATTCTCTGTTTTCTCTGAAAGAGACACGCTGCTAAATAATGGATGTGCTCCAGTCCGAGTCAGAATAGATTAACATAGTATGTCATTCAAGGGAAATTTGGTAAAAAGAGAAGAGGGGGAAGAGAAGGGAGCGAAGGTTTGGAGTTGAAATAACAAGACAAAGCTTCTGTGAACATTCAATGGTGCCTGGGGAGTAATTGGCGAACATGAGCGAGACTTTTCTTCCAATTACCTTTTAGTTTCATAAACGTATTGAAAGCATCTGCCGCCTTTTCTCAAAAATACCTATTTTTTTTTACCTTATAGAACGCATTTCAAATGCATTCAAAACAACTTCCAATTACCCGTCTCTGTCAGAGGGTGTTGTTTCGAGGTTGTTTTTGTTGTTTGCACCGTTATCATCCATTTCTTCATAGTGTCGTTTGCAGAAGACTCATTACTTTAGATTTAGTCTTCGGTGAAAAATAATCGGTTGGTCTTGCGTCACCGCGTCTTTGACAGGAACCAGTTTTAACAGTTTTAGGTGTTAGCAGCTATCCTTCCGACCACATGCGATGCGTGTGAATTTGCAGCTTGTAAACACCTATTTGTGGAATCACTCGAATGCTAATAATAACCTAAACAAATATCCATTAAAACTAAAATCTGTTATATTTGAAAGGTTCGTCACTGGGGAAAATTGGCTGTAGTTTGATTGATAATAAATAATTTCCCACAAACTTTTAATCATTCAATCATCAGAAAAGTGTCGTTCCTGCTGTAAAAAGCCTTTTTTTCTTTCTCATAAAAGCTGTTTGTTTTGATTTTGAAAATTAACAATGACGATTTTCTTTTGTCTCTCCAGGAGTACTTGAACAGCATCCTGCAGCATGCTAAGGACTTCAAGGAGTTCCACCGCTCTGTCTCAGGCAAGGTCCTGAAGCTGACCAAAGCCATCGCCACCTGGCACACGAACACAGAGAGGGAGCAGAATAAGGAGAAGGAGCGGATTGAGAAGGAGAGAATGAGGAGACTCATGGTACGACCCGTTTGTGTTGTGTTGAATGTTTGCTCCCATCTTCAGCGTGTGAGGAATCAGCACCAACAATATATGTTGATTGTTGATCTATTGATTTCAGTTACCATAATAGTGAAGAGTGATGATTTTGAATAAGTAATAAATAAGTATGAATACGTGTACTAAAATACATAAAATCCAGTAATCAGAAAAAAAAAGAATATGCTGATGCATTTGGAAAGTGGCACCGACTGAAAAAGAAAATTATATTTAACATAAACTTGTGGCTCAGAGACTGAAAAAAAAGTTTTTTTTTCAGAGGCAATATCGATTTCATTTTGGACGAATATGCGACCAAATCTTTAAAAAGTATTAACCCTGTTTGATAGAATTTTATGTGGACTTTTTTACTAATTTATCGAAGTTCTTTGCTCCCGGTGAAAGCATTGATCTGAAGACGCTGATTCTGAAAGATCAACTAGGCTCTCCTCTCACGCAGTGTGTGCATGTGTGTGTCTGATCCTTTTCAACACCAGAGCCTGCCTACTAACTCTGCGTAGACAGCTGTGCGCATAACATCAGGAAAAAATCATCTGAAGTCTCAATTTCATGACAACAGGGGGGAAAAAACATCACAAAAGTTCACAAGCTTCAACTTTTCTAAGCATATCCACACCAGGCCCGGAGAGGGTTGTGAATTTATGCTTTATCACGGTTCTCTTACTGCGAATGAGCTGTCTCAATTCCGCGATTCCCTGGAGCAAGAATAATATGAATATGACAAAAACAACAACAAAGAAAATGAGAATAAATCTGATAGTAATTTTGACCAAGCAGTAGCCAAAGCAAGCGACAGACTTCCCAAATACTTTATCAGAAAAGTGTAGCTGTCTTTTTTTGTTCTTGTCATATTGTTATTCTTCATCAACCACCAAAAAAAGGGCTGCAGCTATCGAATACTTTAGTAATCGATTATTCTACCGATTATTCCATCGATTAATCGAGTAATCGGATAAAACATACATTGCTTAATTGAAAAGTAATTATAAATAAACATGAGAAAATAACACATGTCAATTAATAATGAACAACCAATTTGTTTCCTTTTTTTGAAAAATCAACATTTTTTATTTAAAAAATAGTAGCAAACCATATTTTCTACCAAAAGTACAATTTTAGTTACTTTCCTATTGTTTATTATTCTGTACTTGTACCACGCCTGGTCGGCGGTCTGCCGAGTAGAATGGGTGTTTTCTGTTGAGATGCTGCAGCATGGAAGTCGTGCTGCTGTGGTACGCCAGCTCGGTCTTGCAGTGGACACACACCACGGTCTTCTCATTAATGTTCAACGTGAAATGATCCCAAACCTTGGACATTCGCTGTCGCTTTCTCCTGCCCGTTTGGCTCTCCTCACTATTTTCGCTCATGTCTTCCATTTTAGCAAGTGCCAATGTTAGCCCCTAAACAAGTCAAAACATGCCGCGTCTGTCCGTTCTGTGGGTGGCGTATGCGCCGGTTGTGTCACACTAAAAATGGTCTGTGCGGAAAACTGTGACCTCAGCTGTAAAATTAAATAAACGATGACTCGAGGCAAGAAAAATTCATCTATCCTTTTTTGTAATCGAATTATTCGAATCAATCGATGAATCGTTTCAGCTCTACACCAAACCCATGTAACTGAAATGGATAATGCACACCCTGTGCATTATCTCTTCCATTGTGCCATAAGCTGCTACACTCTCTTCTGCGATAGGGTGGAAGCATTCATCTGGACATAAATTTTTATCCGTTCTCGTTTCATGCCTAAATAATATGACAAATCCATTATAAGTCTAATAGGCATGTTTGAGGAATGGAAGATTTAAAATATTCCATGTATGCTAAATCTTGCCTTACTATTCCGAGTAAGGCAAGATTTTAATCTTGAACTTAAGTATTCCGACATTAATCGTGTGCCAATTCGTGGTGCTAGCACAAGCAGCCATTTGAGCGCCTTCCCTATAACAGGCTCGTGCCTTGTACTCGAGCACTCTCCCTGATTGGCTGAGGTTAGATCAAATTCCGTATGCTCAAGTGTCCGCAGCAGGGGGTAAGCCAGATCAGTTTCCAAATGTGTCACAAGCGCTTATAACCCGATAACCATTTTTTGACTCTATTGATCTCCACACCGACATCACATTATCGAACCACGATACACCCTTCGGTCGTAAAATCGCCCCCACCTCAGTATTGACCCTCTCCAGCATGGCAATTCCCCCATTAACCCTTGTTGACTTTCCTCCGGCTTGCTCCCTCATGGCCCTGTTATTTTGTAAAGCTATTATCTCTCAATAACCTCCATCCATCCATCCATCCATCCCCTCCCATTCTCCCTTCACCACCTAGGCTGAGGATGAGGAGGGCTACAGGAAGCTCATCGACCAGAAGAAGGACAAGAGGCTGGCCTACCTGCTGCAGCAGACAGACGAGTACGTGGCCAACCTCACCAACCTGGTGTACGAACACAAGGCCGCGCAGGCTGCAAAGGGCAAGAAGAAGAAGAAGAAGAAGAAGAAGAGGAAGGTCAGCAGGGCACCACCTGGTAGCGATATATTGATGGGACGTGTTAGTGTGTGTGTGTGATAGAGTGGGTGTGTGTGTGTATGTATGTGTGTGGGCGGGTTTATGTGTGTGTGTGTGTGTAATTGGGTGGGCTGGTGGGCGGGTTTTTGTGTGCGTGTGTGTGTGTGTGTGTGTGTTTTTCTATTATATTATTGCTGTGCTTTCCCTTATATTTTGTTATCTGCCAAAGGCCAGGGTGCTTCATGTTGGAGGGTGATGCCACCAAGATGTACACAGCAGGTGGTGGAACAAGGCGATGTATTAACTCAGCTGGCTGACATTATTTATTTTCACCAAGTCAGCAATAAAATAGGGAACAGCAGAGCAAAGAAGACGCAGCTGGTTAAAGTCACTTTCAAATAGCTCCACCAACTTCTGTTTCTTTTTATCGTCATCCATTTTAGAGGTGTCATCATCTCCAATCCCCCTGTTAATCAGGACTTGGGCCAATGCTCTTAGTTGTGGATAATTGCACTGTTTGTTTATGTTACGCCCCAGTGGGGTATACGACGAACCTCGCTGAACATACCCAGGCTTTCTTGGGCCTGGCTCGACAGAGGCGCAACTCGCAATCAGAGGTAAATGGTACCACGACGCTCACTTTAGATTCAATTAGTCGAGCCAGGTTTTCCACTTTAGGTTCCGCTTTTTTATTTATTTTTTAATGCGCATTCACATAAAAGGGGCATTTATCACTTCATTTGACTCACCCTTATGCACAATGGATAGAGCTAGAGCAGTATTTCACCCAGGTTGAGCAAGTCATCATCATGAATTCATACGAGTTCAAAAAAGCGTGCTGGCAGAAAATAGCCGTGACACACTGCGCAACAGTAAGTGCACAGCTTCTTTGTGTAGCATTGCCTGCCTACAGTCCAACAAGGACGATCAAATAACGAATACCCTCTGATGAGAATCTGTATCTCATGAAGAATATCATCGGAAATTTCCAAGGGATCGGTTCTGTCCTGAAAAACCCTCTGTACGATAAGTGCGCCGAGGTCCACGGGAACACCCACAAATGGTGATGCCATTGTCAGAAGAGTGGCGAGGAAGCCTTGCGTCGATTTAAGTAGCCGATCTCCGGATGGACTAAGCTGAAAACCTGCTCCCGACAGGTTTTGTTACCCTATGAGGTACCCTATGATTCCCATCCCTAGTCTTTACACATCAAAGTCGTATTTATTAGTTATTATTGCCCTCTCAAGTATCTGTGACTTTTTAAAAAAATGTCCATGCTATAAGTGGTTGTATTGCAAAGCCTTACAAGCGATTACCCGTGTGTCAAAAACCTAAATATATTTTAATATAATATTGTTTTCAGAGACGATCCTGTTTGAGGCACAATGCTATCATTCTTACGCCCCGTGCCCACTACCTCCGTCCGTTGACTGATCCCCATTGACTTTGAATGGGGACGGACGCGCAATGCATTGTGGATCCGTCCGTTCCGTTGGAGCCTTCGGCTCAGTCAAGAAGTTGAAAAATGTTCAACTTTTTCGGCAGCGACGGATCCGTCATCCAATCAGATCGCGTATGCAAATTTAAGCAATGTGACGCGACTCGGGCTCTGACGATACTGGAAAGCGGGAAAGCGGGTCATTATGCATCGCAACAAGCAGGAAGTAGCGGGAAGAACCCGGCGAAGCGATTTGATTGGCTGACGGATGCCTCTGCAAAGACTACTCCCCCATCAGTCAGCCACGCCTTCCCACGTCCGTTGACTGACGGAGGTAGTGGACATGTAGGGTTAAAGCCTGATTTCCACCGGGGACGTAACCCTACATGCCCACTACCTCCGTCAGTCAACGGACGGAGGTAGTGGGCACGGGGCGTAAACGGCGAGGAACGGCTGCGCCGCGGTCACAGCTGCTGATCGCTGCCACTCTAATCAATGAGACCATTTCCACCGGGCGCGCTGCGGAACGACTCAGCAGCGTCCCAGGAGCGGCACGCCGTGCCGCAGCGCTATCATTCCGTAGCACTTCTATTGTTGACGCGAGCCGTTGCTGAACCGCGTCGATTTCAACAGAGCAGATCGGGCCGGGCAGGAAGTGAAAAAGTAAAAGCCATAGACAACCGGTCAATTTTAAAAAATAAAACACAATACTCAGCTCATGTAGCCTATCACAACTTCACATCAACATTACGTCATGACCGGTGGCACCAGGTCAGCAGTCAATCAATCAAAGGGTCTCAGAGGGTCGGCAACATGGACGACGAGAGACTCATTGTCGAAGTGGAGCAACATAAAATAATTTATGAAATAAATCATCCTTTTTATAAGGACAATGTCAGAAAGGACAAAGCCTGGCATTTAATTGCAGTCGTTTTGGGAGTGGAAGGTGAGTACATTTGGTTTAGGATTATCGCGTGATCTCGCGTGAATACGTCTGGCTCGCAAGGCAGCGCTACGCTGCCGTCACGCGCCCGGTGGAAATGGGCACAGGGCAGAGTTCACAGCCGTTCCGCGGCGGGTACGTTCCCGGTGGAAATCAGGCGTGGCTCTTCCGCTTACACTACACATTCTGATCTAGGGATGGTGATTTTCAATTACCTCTCAGATCGACCGTTTACTGGCAAAGGAAAGAAGCTATTTTGTTAGATTGTCTTGGCTGTAAAGTACCACTGGTTCATATGCATTCTTGAACACATAACAACACACATCATTACCCAAGTTTGAGCTTGATGAACTTTCAAATATCACTCAAATTAAAACATTGATTTGAATTTGGAGCACATTAGAACAACCTATATGGAAACATATTTGGTATTCAGACAGAGTATTATTAGGTAATACTTTAAGTACTATAAGTATAAGAAGTATACCGCAGTATACTTATTGTTATGCTGCTGTTGCCTCGGCTAAACGACAGAATACAAAAGTAGTAGTCCGATTCCTGGAAGAATAAAATAAAGTAACACAACCCACCAGTTGAAGTGGCCTAGCGATTGGTATTTGCTCTGCCGTATTATGCAGGTAAAACAACCATATTAAACCATATGGTCTGGGGACAGTCTGGGACGCAGTCTGCTGATAGAGGTCCCGTCGTGGAGATTTAGGCTTATTTTGCTTATTTACGTAAGACCTACGTTGAATAAATTGAGTCGTTGTGACATGCAAAGCCTTTGTGAAGAGAAAAGAAAGATCGAGGGACAAAAAGATGGTGGATGCACGTCACCGACGGCTGATCGATGACTCACACCATCCCTATTCTTAACCTTTGAGGAATGCACCACAGAAAAATGTCTTCAGGGGGCTCTGCGTGCCATCGGGGAAACACAAGATTGAAGATTCAAAAGAATATAGTAAAGTGAAAAAGTGACGGTGCCGTAGAAGAAGTGCAATGTAAGATAAAAAGATAAAAGATACAATGTGATTCAAATAAATGGCAAAGGATTAATAAATATATAGCAATGGTATGCTATTGCAGAATGTAAACAGTGAAATCAACGAAGAGGTGACTGTTGCCAGAACGTAGGCAGAACAGAAGAGTGACACAGAGATTTTCAGTGTCAGAGATGTGTGTGAGTGTCGCAAAGGGGACACTGGTCGGGTTTGCATTGATGTTCCTGAGACTTGGGGGAAGAATCTCAGTCTTAGCCGGTTCGGTTCCGTGTTGCGTGGCAGTGAAGGCGTTTGCATGACCGTAGCAGCTTCAACAGGCCATCTTAAGGGTGATGGGGATCCCTCTTGATCCTGCAGGCTCTGGCCCTACACCCCCAGTATATGGAGAGGGGGTTGGAGCAAGCCGTGCAGAGCTTGCCTGCACTGGGCACAACACTAAGGCTGGGTTTGCCACGGTTTTGCCTTAGCCCTACGTTTTCCTGCGTTACCCTAGACATGTAATGTGTGTGCTGTATTGTTCATGTTGTCTTTTACGTGTTCTCTGATTGGTTGCACTGCACCCAGAAGCCCGACGGAGGTGGTGAAGGCACCAGCGCCATAGGCCCCGACGGAGAGGTGAGCAAAGCTTTGAACAAAGTGGTCATACACACACACACACACACACACACACACACACACACACAGTTATCAACCAGTTATCAGATGAAATCAACCAACATTCACATGAGTTTGGGGATCTGCATCAAAGGTTTGGCAAATGTCTCTGTTCTTTTCTGTGTCTCTCGCAGCCCATGGACGAAAGCAGCCAAATGAGCGAGCTGCCTGTCAAAGTAATTCAAACAGAGACCGGCAAAGTTTTGCAGGGAACAGAAGCTCCGAAATCCAGCCAGCTGGAAGCCTGGCTAGAGATGAACCCTGGGTAATTGTCCAGCCGCTAGACACTAAACATGTGCTTTATTGTGGCCTTCATCACTGAAGGTTGTTTAGCGTTTTAAATACAGAAGTGAGTTACTTCCATCACTGTGACATGTGTCTGAAGCACTGTAGATGAGCATGGTACTCTTTTTTCACGATAGCCTGTAAAGAAAAGATGGACGTAGCGTCTTTGACGTCACCCATCGGTTTTTACGTTGTCTGAGCTCTTTTCAACCAGCTGCAGGAACAATCAATATCTGGCTCATTGAGGGCGGGAATTGAATAGCTGCCTCTCGTAATAAGTCTATGGCCATAACATTTTTATGAAATATAACTGTCAAACGGGACCTCACAAAATACATCCTATGGAGACAGAGTAAGCACAGAACAGAGGAAACATGTATTGGTTTTGTATGACAAGATTAAATCAAAAATGTTCCTGTTGACTTAAAAAATGTAGATGGGTCTATCTGCATCCAACAAGCCACCTACAGTCCACTAGATTAACTATATTGGGGTCGCTTCTGCCAGGGCTCAACAAACAAGCAGTAATGGTCACTTCTTGGTTCTAACATAGTTGTTGGCTGGCTTTACCAATGTGAAACTTTAACAGAACTTGAAACTTAGATGAAACGATTCGAGTTAGGTGATTCTGCCATGAGCGTTGTTGAGCCCTCCGCAATGCACTTGAAACAATCGGCCGCAGCACTTGCAAAACTCTCAACTTTCTGAAACTAGCCAACCTGATCGGCCCATGGGAATTGATAGATACGGAGGCAGTGCCGACACCTTTGTGGGCATTTCATCTCACGTCCTTTTTTATCTCTCGCGGACGGATGCTTGCGTCTTTCTATCTACCCTTTTTCCTGCGCGTCGTTTATGGCTGGCCTGGGCTGTATCCATCAATAAGCATTGATGCACTGATGGCTCGCTCCCTATTCTCGGGGACAGCCATTATAAAGGGAAAGATGCCAGCCAGTGCCAGAAGAAAAAGCAACAATAAATTGAGAACCTTCTTAAAAAATATTTGCTTATCAAGCGAGTAACTGATTGAAAATTATCAATCTAGCCAGCTAGATTTATTTAATACATGTTGCATGAGACTGATTCTTTTTTGATAGATGTATACTATGTAACTGTCAAGGATCATGGGTCATGGAAATGATGTTCTATGCAAACTGCAAATAGTTTGGTGTTGGTTTTACCATGTGTACGGCAGGGTTTTTTGGGCATGGAGGTTTGCTTGTTGAAATCCTTTTTGTGACCCTATCTTTCTTGCTTCCGGCAGATACGAAGTTGCACCTCGCTCAGACAGCGAGGACAGTGGCTCGGAGTTCGAGGAAGAGGTCTGTAACCTTCTCATTAAGGAACACCTACTCCTGAAAGAATGGAAATGTCAAACCCTTGGCCACTCTCGGCGCAGTCTGGAGAGAGAGGGAGAGGGAGAGGGAGGGGGAGGGGGAGAGAGAGGGGAAGAGAGAGAGAGAGAGAGAGGGGGGAGAGAGGGGGGGAGAGAGGGAGAGAGAGAGGGAGAGGGGGGGAGAGAGAGAGGGAGGGGGGGAGAGAGAGAGAGAGAGATGAGGGAGAGAGAGAGAGAGGGGGGAGAGATGGGGGAGAGAGAGAGGGAAGGAGGGGGAGGGAGGGGGGAGAGATGGGGGGGGGGGAGAGAGAGAGAGAGGGGGGAGAGATGGGGGAGGGGGAAGAGAGAGAGGGAGGGAGGGGGAAGAGAGATGGGGGAGAGAGAGAGGGAGAGAGAGTCCTAAAATCGAACAGCCTCCACCAGGGGGCGGTAGCTGCACATGCCCTCCTTCGGGGGGTTTCCCCTCTATCTGTCTGTTTGTATCTGTCTGTTTGTTGCCTGCGTCCCAACCAGCTGTGGCACTCAGGACCCATTGTTATTTTGCCTGCGTTCTCAACCCTGTTTTTAAAGGAGGAAGAGGAAGGGGCCCCCAGGGGAGACGGTGGCGAGGAGAGGAGCCTAATGGATCCCCCCAGAGAGGAAGCTCCCGTGCCGGCAGCCATGGACATCATCGAGTGCGTGCCCGTCCATATTTTTTCTTCCTCTCCTTTGTTTTCCATGACTAAATCTCTAGAACCACCGCAGGGCTTTTGGTGGCTTATCAAGCTGCCGCAATATCCAAGGGAACTTGAAAGAAATCATCAAGGGAAAGGCTGAGTTTTCACTTTCCGCACTTGAGTTCCACTTCCCTGTTTAAACACAAACTTTGCCAGAGATTATGAATAGTTTGAAGTTTATCTTGATGGGCTGGATATATACGATGAGGAAGAGTAAAGGAAGGGTCTGCTGATTACACTCCATATTACCAACCCTGATTGAGGATACAGGATGAGCACAGAAGCTGAATCAGCAGAAGATGCATCACAGTCACTCTGTGTTATCGACAGGGAATAGGATATTCACTGTATGCTGATTCCTGAACACAACTTTGCAAATATAAAGAAAGGTTATCTGCAACCTCTTGTTAAGGAATACAATTAAATAGCAAAGTACAACAAAAGACAAATTTCTTATAATTAATGTAGTCTGTATGTAGAATGTAGAATTCTCCGGTTTTAGCCGGATCCGAGTTCTATTCAAACCAAGTATGCAAAACTTTCTAGAATAAATAATCTTATTTAAAGTTACTAAGCCATCCTTTTTTTTTAACACAGCCCCAGAGAGTATTTCTCATGGCAGAATTATTTGGGAGCCCGGGGCCACAGCATTAGTCTAATCCTGAACCTTGATAAAACTCAACCATATGGTTCATTCAAGTGTAGTAAAGCGGCTGTAGTAAAGTCAAGTAAAGGATCTTAAAGCATCAAATAAAATATGTGTGAGTGGCCTGGCTTGGCCACATGAGTGTGCGGTAATGGGTCGCCCGCCTGGCTAGACGGCCTGGAGGGAAAATAGAATCCATCCGCTAAATCTGGAAGTCAAGGAAATCAATAGTGTGAAATGAGGTGGCCTCCAATGGATTTCATGGCACATCATTTTCCATGCTTAAAGGAAAACACTGTTTTCTCAGATCACTTTGGTTCTAATGGAATTTTTTTGCCACTGACATGCCTAGATTATATTCTATCATTATGGCGAGGGTTTCTACCGAGAAATAATATAATATTTTTTCCCTTTTTCTTGATTCGGTCTGTTTGTTATTGTGTCAAACCGAGTCTGGCTCAAGAGCAAGTGTCCCGAGAGCTTAGTTGTAAACGCTCTCTGTAAACGGTGGAAGCGTAAGCTTGAGAGCGGAGAGTTTGTTGTGTTGGACAACAGAAAGCCTAGCTTAGTGTTATCTTAAAGATATGGGTGAATGAAAGTTGAGATTGTGATGACAATGGTGAAATATCCTGCAACAACAAGATTTCAGAGCAAAACTTCTCCTTGAGCAACATAATACCCAACGGACCGAGCGAGACAAAGGTAGTATATCTCTATAGGGGGCCTTTCTATAATGTGAGCCTGTCAATAGCCAACAAAAAGCACTTTAAGGGTGACATGTATTATTGGCCCAAAAGATGACCCTGAATATTTCTACAGCGTTCTCGCTCAATACCGGACCAATTAGAAAAATCTGTTTGGAGTTGCGGGATGATAACAGACATGGCCTTTGTACCTCACAGCTCACAGTGGACCGTGTGTGATTCCGCCCAACCAGGTCGGTCAAGCAGGATGTGGACGATGAGTACAGCGAGCCCACCGGGGAGCCCAGCTCCCAGTCTTACTACGGTGTGGCTCACGCCGTCGTGGAGAGGGTGGAGAAGCAGTCCACACTGCTCGTCAACGGTTCACTGAAACACTATCAGGTAATAGGGAGTATCCCGTGCTGCTCGCTGGCAGCGCCGTCCCCCTGTCGTCCACACACCAGCAATCACTCGCTTTATAATGGCTCGCGGCAAACCGCCTTTAGACGGTTTTTTCGCAGCAATCAGCCACCCGGCATTTTTCTGCCCTTGTTGACATTCTGCTCAGTTGTTGTTTTGTTTACATTTTTGTAGATGTTGCACATGTTTCCAAGGCTCTCCATTTTTTTCTTCAATCAACGTGTGATTTTGCGTAACGGAGTCCCTTTTTTTCAACACACGCGTGCATCATCCGACCCAATATAAAGAATATTTCAAAATGGCCGTCATTACGACCATTTTGTCACCCAAACCCGTTCCCGGAGCAATCAGGCGGGCTTGATTTATTGACAAGGCAGAGGGATATCAAGCCCAGTTTAAGGAGTCAGCCAATATACGATTTACTGTCACGTAACTATACAGTTGCTTAGGGAGAGGTTTTCACTGATTAAAAAAAGTGGAAATCGCCCACCTTAGTCTGGAAAGACGTCAAGCAAGACGTGCTCCAAACAGTTTCCCTCTACAACTAAACTGTCTCCCTGTGAGACATATCTTGAGGCAGTAGCATTGGTACTTTGCATATGCCATGTTTTTATCAAATCTTGCATTGTATTTGGGAATTGAAGGAGGCTTCAGCTGTCTTTGTTACCAACGCAGTGGTTTATTCCGCTTTTCGTTTTTATTTGCCTGCTTGTTATGCAAAATTTCCTGGGCTGAACGCAACGCTACCCTCCTACTGATACTGCTGAAGCACATACGTGACATTTCCCTGGCGTGTCAGAGCCTAAAGTCTGTGCTAAAGTCAACAGCTTATTGTGTCAACCTTTTGGACTCATGAACGGTATAGTATTCCAAGTTCTACATGGGTTCATATCCTCTACTTGACGAGGGCGGGTTGGCCATTGGCTGTGGATCGCGTGGCTGTCATGGCCCTGAAGGATTGTACTTAAAGACACCTGAAGCTCCAGCGTAGAGGGCAGACGGAAGCTGAGGAGACTCTTTTGGAATCCTTGTGTTCATACCGGAGGCAGACATTATCAGCGGAGTAAAGCAACGCTAGGTTTACAAGGAAAAACGAGACACCCAGCTTAAATAAAGAACGTGCTCCCGCTTTAGTCTGCGAGGAGCCTGAGGTGTGGAAATGCTCATCGATTAACAAGGGAGCGGGTTGAAGGCTGATGAACTTATCCATGCTTCAGTTTAAAGATCGTTTTTATTCCAAACTGGGAATGCGCTTTCCATTCCTCGTCATTAGGTGTTAGGCACTTTGCTCAAGGATGCCCCACACACGTGTAGTTTAATCCTGACCCTTGAACGTGGGGCTCCTATCCCAGAACCTCATGGACCATGGTCCCCCCGGTGTCTCCTTGTGATCCTCAGGTCCAGGGACTGGAGTGGATGGTGTCCCTGTACAACAACAACCTGAACGGCATCCTGGCAGACGAGATGGGCCTCGGCAAGACCATCCAGACCATCGCCCTCATCACCTACCTGATGGAGCACAAGAGGCTCAACGGGCCCTACCTGATCATCGTTCCCCTCTCGTTAGTACCTCTCTGCTGCCCCCTTGGGGTGGACTTTGACATTACAGCCTCAGGCTGAAACCAAAACATGTAAATGTAAATGGACTGCATTTATATAGCGCTTTTCTGACCATCGGCCACCCAAAGCGCTTTACAATGTTGCCTCACATTCACCATTCACGCACACATTCACACACCGACGGCGGAGTCAACCATGCAAGACAGCCAGCTCGTCGGGAGCTAACAGTCAGGGTTAGGTGCCTTGCTCAAGGACACCTCGACACTCAGCTAGGAGGAGCCGGGGATTGAACCAGCAACCTTCAGGTTACCAGCCAACCCGCTCTACCTCCTGAGCTACTGCCGCCCTTGAACATCAACTCCGTGACAAGGGTTTTTTATTTTCTTGCTTTGGGAAAGAATTTGCTTTCCTCGTTTCGTTAATTTAATTATCTACTGTGGCTTGGCTCATTAGCTCCGGGCTTAACAAAGAGCTTGAAGTCTGGCAGGGCACGCTTTGCATTGCTAAGCACACCATTATTATTGTTTCTTTACGCAGAAGACTGAAGACAGGTAATGGTCTATACCTGCGGGTCTGGGAGCCGCTACGACACACAGATCGGTTGTGATTGGATGTTCAGTGATTCAGTGCATCTCAAGACGCAGAAATCAACATATATGAATGTCCACTCAGTTAGTGTTCCCGGTCGCATACATTTATTATATTTATTGTATGTTGTGTGTGTCTAATTGAATAACAAGCAATTTGTTTTTCCGGTCTTATGACTTACCATTAGCTCTAAACCAATATTCATACCTAATTGCATGTGAGTCATGTCGCTTTTTCACTGTAGCCATAGCTCATTGGCATAGAGGATAAAAGCCCTGCAGCCAAGTCTGAAACAGCACACCAAAGTGTGGGGGTCGAAGAGGAAGGACAACGTGTGAACACATACAACGTAGGCAGGCAGGCAGGCTCACTCACTCACTCACTCACTCACTCACTCACTCACTCACTCACTCACTCACTCACTCACTCACTCACTCACACACACACACACACACACACACACACACACACACACACACACACACACACACACACACACACACACACACACACACACACACACACACACACACACACACACACACACACACACACACACACACACACACACACCATACCATACTGAGTCATTGAAAAGCGTTGCCGGAAAAAGAGTTCTGCAGACAGCTCATATCCCTACACTGCAGCGCTGGATGTAATTTACACAATGGATCGTTAAAGTGGGCTGGCGCAGGAACCAGGAAGTCCATAGTCGAGGGCCTGTCGTGAGAGTTAATGGATGAAAGATCAATCCGTCCCAGGAGCTCCTGTGCACAGAGCTGTCACCCTTTTGAATGCGCCTGGATACCATCCACCTCCGTTGGCTCAGGTTAATGAACTGCCAGCCCCTGCAAGAAAAGGGTTTGTCTCTGACACTTATTTGGCAAATTATATCTGAATGGGCGAAAGCTCTTTGAGGCTGTGTCGGCAGACTTGAGGAATATTGAGGTTGTGTTGCAGGCTCGTCTTTCTGCTTCCCCTCCCTCACTCCCAGCCCCGCTTTCTTTCTGCTGTCTGCTAAATATGTGTAACCTTCATTTTGGAACGATTTTAATTTGTTCTCTTTGATTTTCTTTCTACCCAGTACCTTATCCAACTGGGTTTACGAGCTGGACAAGTGGTCACCCTCTGTGGTTAAGATTTCCTATAAGGTAAGAAACGCTCTTTTCCACTCTTCTCTTTTTGACTTTCTGCGTTTCATCCTCTCATCCTTGCCTTCTGTTGCGTTCACGTCGGACACCAGGGTAGCCCCGGCTTGCGGAGAGGAATGGTGCCCCAGCTCCGCAGTGGAAAGTTTAATGTTCTCCTCACCACGTATGAATACATCATCAAGGACAAGCAGATACTCGCCAAGGTAAAGAGATCAAAGATCGGCCCTCCTTTTATATCCCAAACTTTCCTTTGGGCTTTTTGTTCAGTTTGCATCACAGATTTTGTAAATTCTTCTTTTTATGTCTGAATAATCCATACACGGCCCAGCCTCCAGTCTCTGATATGGCCACCTTCATGACCAGACTCAATGGAGCTTGGCGTGTTGGCGTGCATGCTCGGCGCGCGTGTGTGCTTGGAACTCAGTTTGTGTGGTTGTATGTGTGTGGGTGTGTGTGCGAGCGTGCGTGGGATTGTGCGTGTGTGCTCGTGCCGTTATGTGCTTGGAACTTAGTTTGTATGGTTGTGTGTGTGTGTGCGGGTTATTGTGCAGATGTTTGTGCTGGGAACTTAGTTTGTGGGGTTGTATGTGTGAGCGTGTGCATGGGATTGTGCGTGTGTGCTGGTGCGTGTGTGTGCTTGGAACTTGTTTTGTGTGGTTGTGCGTGTGTGCGAGAGATTGTGTATATGTTTGTGCTGGGAATTTAGTTTGTGTAGTTGTGTAATTGGGTGTTTGCTTGAGATTGTGACTGTGTGCTGGTGCGTGTGTACGCTGGGAACTTAGTTGGTGTGGTTGTGTGTGTGTGCGATTGTGCGTGTTTGCTTGTGCATGTGTGGTGGGAACCTAGTTAGTTTGTTTGTGCTTGGCCTTTATCATAAGCGTTTGGAAGCATCTAACTCCCCCCCCCGCTTCCATCATCCATCCCTCCACCCCTCCTCCTCCACCCCTTTTCCTCATCCATCCCTCCACCCCTCTTCCTCCATCAATCCCCCCACTCCTCTTCCTCCACCCCTCTTCCTCCATCCATCCATCCCGCCCTCTTCCTCCACCCCTCTTCCTCCATCCATCCCTCCACCCCTCTTCCTCCACTCCTCTTCCTTCACCCCTTTTCCTCATCCATCCCGCCTCCATCCCTCTTCCTCCACCCCTCATCCTCCATCCATCCCCCCACCCCTCCTCCTCCACCCGTCTCCCTCCATCCACCCCTCCAGATCCGGTGGAAGTACATGATCGTGGACGAGGGCCACCGCATGAAGAACCACCACTGCAAGCTGACCCAGGTGCTGAACACCCACTACGTGGCCCCCCGGCGGCTCCTGCTCACGGGCACGCCGCTGCAGAACAAGCTGCCCGAGCTCTGGGCGCTGCTCAACTTCCTGCTGCCCACCATCTTCAAGAGCTGCAACACCTTTGAGCAGTGGTTCAACGCCCCGTTCGCCATGACCGGAGAGAGGGTAAGTGGCTACAGGCGACGGACCCAAAAGCTTTGGTTAGTGTTTGTAGCGCAGCCCAATAAAAAGGGTAACGGATTGATATTGTTGTGGTAGAGCAGAGCACACAGAGTGGGATTGCAGTGAGGCTGTTTGTATTTTTCCCTTCCGTTAAGACTACAATTCAAGAACATTATTTTGCGTTTCTCCCGCAGTGTTGTAGGAGGAACAGTGCTCTGACTGAAGTCAGGCAACTGAAAATGTCTGTCGTTGTAATAATGTTAACATTTGTGATCATGTGCCTATTGTTGATGATATTTTGTTGTTAGCTTTTTGGTTAAGGAAAACACTTTGCTGGTTTGATGGATTTTCTATGAACACAACATAATATATTATTTTATCAAATAATATGTCCTATTATATTCAGCCATAGATCACATCTCTTCCCCAACTGACATTTAACGGGCTGCTGCATCTTGCTAATCAATCCCTCGATCTGGCTACATTAGCATAACATTCCCTGTCCTTTATCGACCGGGGTGGGGGGGAAGCCCCTCTGTGCTGCTCCTGAATGGTTGCAGCCTCTGCCATGGGTGGCGGCGGTGCCAGATTCTCAGATCACAATCAGGTTTGGGAAAATAGTATTCTGTGTCGTTTGTAAAGCCATCGTAATCAGTGAGATTATCCACAGCTGTTCTCATCCCCCGCGACAGATCATCGCCAAAGACATACTGCGCACAACCGCACTACTTATTATTCCTTTACTGAGGAGGTGATAATGTTCTGTGATGATCAGCTTTTCTGGTCATACAGTCATACACAGGCGGGTATCCCTCTTGGCCATGCAACACCGCACTCGCTCTTAACGATTCGATGACAGACGACCACCTGCAATGTTTACTCCTCAACATTGATTTATGATGCAGCCGCTGCATCCCGCTATAGTGTGTGATTCTCCGTTTGCCGTCTCAATGCCGGCGCTGGTAAACAGAGTGGGTGGAATGGTCTCCAGATCCATTGCTCCAAATCCTAAGTAACTGTTGACGGGTTTCAAGCGGTTAGGGGGTGTGTACCACAGTCCCCTGTGGACTGTTTAACCGTCCGCAGGGACTGTAATGGAGAATGTTCTTCTTTCCTCGGCTACTTGGGTCTGAACACAGCAAATTCTTTTGGGGGGAAATGGGAAGATGATATCGATTTGTTTTGAGGAACAGGCCTGTTTTGGTGGAATGAAGATTCAGAATAAGTGTGCGGGGAGGCGGACTCAGCTCATTAAAAAAGGACACCTGCAGTGTGGGCTGTATGTTGAACCCTCAAGAACAGACTATGTAGCCAGAGACTTAAGAAAAGGCTTTTCTTAGGGATTGGGGATTAGGGGTGGGAATCTCTTGGGACCTCACGATTCGATTCCGATTATGAGGTCAACGAAAAAAAAATTATGTACATTTCCATGTGTGATTTTCAAAAATATATACATCCAAGTTTGCTAGTCATTTTGCTAATCACTTTCAATTTTTTGATGATCATTAAAGACATCAACAGATGAATTCACTTATCTAATATTTTATAAGAGAAAAAGCTTTTGCCCGAAATATGACTTTCTATGAACAATGCAATAATCAATGCAGCTTGCATTACAACACAATACGGAAGCATGTAAAAAAATTGAGTTCAGTTTTCTTTTCTTTCTAATCTTTCTTTTCTATGTCATTAAAAGCTGTGAGTTTGCTTGCATGCTTTGCGTAGGCTGAATCGCAATCGTGTCAAGACAAATCAGATTGGCCAATAATACAAAAAAATTTTTTTTGGATTATTAATTTATCTGCATCGAGACTGAATCGTTCTAGAGAGAATCGCAATGCATCGAAAAATTGACTAGTAATGATTGATATCTCCTTCACAGTGGCAATAATGAGGGCCTGACTTAGCCGTACAATTAGATTTCCCAGCCATGAATCAGAGAGTTGTAGGAGATCAATTTAAGCTCTAGCTAATACAGATTGAACTGTCTGAATCATCAAATGTTCTGAATGATTATGCCATCAAAAGGGGAAATATCTGGGGAAATCTCCATATTCAAACAAATGTGAGTCAAGGATGTCTTATTTTTACCCATCACTTCATGTTTGAACATAATGCCTAGAAGAAAGTGAATAGTCACAATGGCAGCCAGCATATGTGCAATGCCAAATGCATATTAACTAAGCCCACTAGGATGTGTATTAAGTTATTGAGATACTAATGATGTTATTGTTTCTACATGCGTGTATGGTTGCAAGAACTGGTGATTTTAATGTTTTATAATCTGTGTCTCGAGCGAAAAGCCTTTGTAATTTGGTTTAGCCTGATTAAGGGCAGATTAAATATTGTGTGCACAGTGCTATAATTAGCAACTCACTCAGGATTAATTAAACGCCCCAGATTTGGACCATTCCATTTGTCACTTGATATTGTCACATTGCTTGGTGTCCTTCCAGGCTTTTTTTTTTCCCTTTGAGAAGGGAAATCGGATTTCTCATTGGCATAATTATGTATATGTACTACCACTACTTTAGAAATATGTTAAAAGATTTCTACCTCAACTGTCCATAAATGCATTACGTTTTTTTTTTCATTCACGTTAGCTTCTCTTATTGTGCAGATGGACATCTTTTCCGTATATATCTGTACTTTTTATTCTAGTTAGATTTTTCATTTTATGTACCTTCCACTGCGATGCCCGAATAAATGTAAATAGTGAAAAAAAAGTCCTAGTGCCTGTGATGATGCGTGTGATGGCCCCCTCGCAGGTGGACCTGAACGAGGAGGAGACCATACTGATCATCCGCCGGTTGCACAAGGTGCTCCGCCCCTTCCTGCTCCGCCGACTCAAGAAGGAGGTGGAGTCGCAGCTGCCAGAGAAGGTGGGACCCCTCCCGCGTCAGGAAGAAATATCAGACTCTGAATTGCATTAGAATGCAGAAATTGTTTGTCATTCGTACGCATTAGACCAAAACAAACATATTTTTTCGCAACTCCCAAATGGCCTGTCGTATCGGATATGAATCTGTAAGCGCATAATTGGGGAGCACAAACCTGTCCAGCAATAGTGAGCTGGGATGTAAATAGACAGCGTGTAGAAAGGCCAATGGGGAAATGTACTTTGTCCCATTGCATCCACTCGCAAATCAGTTTTCTTCGGTAGCATACCTCGGTAACCAAACAGGAAAATAGGCTTGAGTCATCCACCGCGGCTGGGCAGTTGTTGGTCTCGGGCCCAGGCTCTGTGCTGTAAGCCCCCCGAAGTTCTGCTTTAACACAGTGGGTGGATCCAAGATTACAAGTTAGGCAACAGCAGCCGGGAGTCTGGTGCAAATATACTAGTCTCAATACGAATTAATCCAGACTAGACTGTAGAGGATGTGAGCCCAGTATTTTTGGCAATTTTTAAAAGAGGATTGATAATCGTTGCATAAGCATTACAAACCCATGAAGCCAGCCTGTTTATTTGTTGTCAACGGAACGGCGCAATTGTGTGTTTTTCTTCTCAATATACACCCCCATCTCGCTTTGAAACGACCTCCCTATAAGAACGTGGCTGTCAACAAAATGTACCCTTTCATCACTGCAGTTTAGTGAGACTCAGGTGGACACCACCCATAGGGCAAGGCGCCATCACACCGCACTTAATGTCACCCGATACATGACAGCAGTGATCTCAGTCCCGTTGAGCTCCTTGTGCTTTCATCCCACCGTTTACAATCTGTGCACGCAATCATCGCATGTGACCACAGTCATGCAGAGAGGAATGACAACGTTGAGGGATCTTCAATCGTTCATGGAGTGCAAAGGACACACGCTGTATTATATTGTATTATTATATACTATTACAGTAAGTCACAGGGTCAGCCATTTTTGTTTTTGTTAGTATTTCGTCCATACAGTTCTAATGTCTGTAATTTAAGATATTGACTATCTATTGATTACCTTTGTAATCTATGTGATGGATGTTTCTGTAGTACTCTGTTGTTTCATTTGAAAAAGTGCCCCTGAAACGGTAGAGCTATAATGTATCTGTCTGAGGTCATCTAAATGCTTATTTTCTTTCCTGTCCATTCAATCTCTCTTAAGCATGCATTTTCCATCGCTTTCCTCTTTGCCGGGTGTTTTTCATTCTCCGCCGAGGATGCACATTATCTTTCTCATTTCCTTCGGCCCAGGTGGAGTATGTTGTCAAATGCGACATGTCCGCAATCCAGAAGGTTCTCTACCGGCACATGCAGAGAGGCATCCTCCTCACTGATGGTTCTGAAAAAGACAAAAAGGTAAACTTCCCTTCTTTATGAGGCTAGAAAAAGGAAAATTGCAGGATTGAGAGTTATTGTGTGCTTGCTCTGTGATTTATTATGATAACTTTTATTATAACAGAATTGTCAAAATGTCCAATTATCTATGACTTATTCCCTATATATCCCGTACTTATATACCATAGCATCTTCCGAAACGCTTTCTCATCTCATCATGAGTCAGTGTAAACAAACACAACTATGCTGTTTCTCAACTGCGCCAACCATTTAAAACCAACCGGGGCACTGTGTATTTTAGGCTGATGGTTTATACTGCAGTGTGTGTGGATGAGTCAGAATGGTCAGGCTTAGGGGTGAGGTAGTATTGAATAATGCGCACTGGTTAGGTTAAACCAGCCATCAGCACACTCACACAGGGAGATCTCCTACATGGCAGCATGTACCCTGTCACCTCCTGCTCCGTGTCATTATACTCAAAATTAAAAGCCACCTAGGTGGAGTGTGGCAGCAGCATTGTTAAAAAGGTTACCATGTGATACCTTTTGAATTTCCCCACAGGGCAAAGGAGGAGCGAAGACCTTGATGAACACGATCATGCAGCTGAAGAAGATCTGCAACCATCCGTATATGTTTCCCCACATTGAGGTCAGCCCATGATGCTCATTCAGTGGTTCGTTTAGGAGAAGCAGACCATGCAAATTGCGGTACATGCCGATATGGATTTCTTTGTCGAGAAATATTTAATGAGTTACGACTCGACATTGATTTAAAAGTTATCGGGTCGATGGTCTGATTGACTATTCTAAACGTCGAGATGATCTCAGTGGAGGTCTAAAATGGTAAGGCTTATGCAGAAAGCACTGATTGTTGTTGGTTTAGAACCAAGAGGCCGCCAAGGGAAAATGGTCCGTACTTATACAATCCTAATGGCAAGGCACCTTTATTAATGTAGCACTTTTCATGCACGAAGCAGACTCAATGTGCTTCACATAGAAACATTGTCACAAAATAAAATAAAATAATGAAAATTATAAATAACCCTATATTGGCCAATCCAACCTCCACCTGTGTGACATTTTCTTGCCTTTTACTTACAAATCTTTTAAAATGTACCATTTCTATCAGCTATAATCAAACTATTACCAATGGAACAGAAAAGCATAATGGAGGATGCTATAGTAAGGTTATTAGTTCACAGGTTTTTTTGACATAGCGGTCTGACAGTAGTTTTGTACACACAATAATAAATGAATGTGGCGCTAACATTTTGTTCTCTCTTTCAGGAATCGTTTGCTGAACACCTGGGCTATCCCAACGGCGTCATCAGCGGGTGCGTTATCGTTCTCCCAAGTTTTTTTACCTTGAAAATAAAACACCTTTCAGCATAAACAAAAAGGCTTCCAAATCGGCCTCCAATTAGGAAAGAGAAGTGCAAAACATGGATTAACGAAATGAGGCAATCTTTGCCATAAAACAAATGAGGGTGTTTAATATGAAGAATACTAAACACCCCAAGGATAGAGGTTAGCTCTTAGCGTTAGATGGCTTCATCGTGCGGTATAATATGTAGTGTATGGAGCTCCCCTCCGCCTAAATTTGAATGATGTAGAATAGAATGATTAAACGTAGGACTGGGCGATTTGTTATATTTCATTTATTATTTAGCATTTTTACTTTCCTTCTATTTATGAAATGGCTGAACGGCAAAACCATGATTTAGAAATGACTCTGCGGATTTGTTTGGCCTTAAAGAGCAAATGAACTCGCAGTGTTCGTATGAGCTGGGGTTAAAAAAATATTTTCTAAAATATTTTTATGCAGAGTTCTGGGAAGGAGATGGGCGTGTTATGACCCACGACAACTTTGTGTGACTTCTTTACCAACGTTGTTGTGTATGATATGTTATAGTGAGCAGCTCAATAGCTAAGCTACTCAGTATGCAGACATCAAAGTAAATCACAGCTCAGACATAGCTCCACACATCCACACACCCCGTAGTGTGACTAGCGTTACTACTATACTATAGTTGTATAGTTCTCTCGCGGACGATCATAAAAATCAACGGCTGTCCAGAACGAGCTCCACACATCCACACATCACACACACCTGTACTATGTATTATATACTGAGTGTCCAAGACGCTTAACCCTCCGTCGGACGCCGCAGTCAACTGCTGCACAGATTATGGAAAGCTGAAGTACCAAGTACAGTACAAAAATACAAGTTTTTTTAAAGATCCCATGGCATGCCACCAGGTGTGGTGTGATTAGCCGGCACAAGCCGTTTTGGAAATCTGCCCCTTATGACATCACAGGTGGGCGTGTCCACCTAGATCATGGTTTCTCAACGGGAGCGGTACCGCCCCCCCTGGAGGTGTTCGCACAACCTAGGGGGGCGCTGGGAATGTGATTCCATTTTTGGGGGGGGATTTTTAACTTTCATTGTTTTTATTTTTTTTGGGTGAAAAAATAGGCATTTATTGGTTTCTAACCCCTCTACCGTCTCAGCTACTTTTTACTGTCTATGCGCAGTGGAACAGTCATAATACAGCGCGGTTCGGTCCTGCATACGCCCGGAATCCCGTTACAACAGCTATCGTCATGATCTCTATAGTAACGCTGATAAACATAAACCAAGTTCGCGGGTTAACAGTTCAATAACCAACACAACACAATCAAACATGGCCGATAGCAAGAAAAAAATATCAAATTTTGTTTCATAGCCCGTTTTCCTCCTTCCTCTTGCTGTTGTTCAGTTCCCGCTGCTCTGAGCATAGTCTCCACAAAAAGACTGTTGCATTTCAAATACAAAATATCTAGGCCTAATTAGGCCTCTGCACGCGATCTGATTTTGCGGTGTTCGCGTTGCCCAGGCCGCGGTGCCCGTGGTTCCCGGGCCATTCGTTCACGGGGCACGGCGGGAGTGGTCGCGGTGCCCCAGGTCACGGTGCCCGGGCTGCAGGGTGCCGCGGCGGCCGGGAGTTGTGGGAGTGCCCGCATCACGATGAATGAATGTTCAATCCAACCATTTCTTCCTCCACTCTTTTTTCTTGGCCAATATCTCTCTCTCTCTCTCTCTCTCTCTCTCTCTCTCTCTCTCTCTCTCTCTCTCTCTCTCTCTCTCTCTCTCTCTCTCTCTCTCTCTCTCTCTCTCTCTCTCTCTCTCTCTCTCTCTCTCTCTCTCTCTCTCTCTCTCTCTCTCTTTCCCCCCCCCCTGTCGCTCTGGAAGTTTAATTGGGTTTATTACAATGATGGACAGTGCTGTTAGCCAATCAGAGGTGTGCATGTCATGAATATTCATTAATATTTTTATATATTTCGCACCAAAACCGACTCAGAGGGCATTCATTGCTATGAGTGATCAACGCAAAATCTATGAAAAACCATGCATTGACAACTTTAAGCAATATAACACGAGTGTGAGTGGGGTTGTTAGTTTATTTTTATTTTTTTATTGGGGGGGAGGGGGGGGGGGGGCGTCAGAGGATCAGGTCAGGGGAGCGTTTGCTCAAAAAAGGTTGAGAACCACTGACCTAGATGTATGCTGGATAAATCATTCTACCAGCCTACCCAGTGGACTGTAGCAAATGTTGCTCATCTATCCGTCACAAATCTAGGTGGACACACCCACCTGTGATGTGGGCGTGTCCACCTAGAGTAAGGGGCAGATTTCCAAAACGGCTTGTAGCGGTTAATCACACCACACCTGGTGGCATGCCATGGGACCTTCAACCATTAACTACAGGTTCTCCTCGCGTAGACAGCATATCCATTATTTCAATATTTGGCTTTCCATACCAGCTTTTCCAAACACGTCTATGGGGAACACAGCAAACTTATTCCAGCCCAGCGGCAGACGCATGCAGGTGTGTGAAGCACCATAAGATGCAGATACCATCTCAAGCCTGCTTAAAAAGCAGGTCACCTTGGCAGCAGCATTATCAACAGCTGACATAATACATCGCAAAATATACGTTCCCCATTTATACAGTAGAAAAAAGGGCTTCAGCAAGATGATGCAAACTATGGACCATATATATATATATATATATATATATATATATATATTGAAAAATTGAGCTTTAATCGAAATCTTCCTTTAGTTTGAAAATATCTTGATTTTTATTTTTAGGCCAAATCGCCCAGCCCTAATTAAAAGTAACCCCCCACATTCTTGCTCAGCCTTGGGTGATTTCTCTTTTTATTTATTTTTTATATGAATGCCCATCATAAGGTCTGAGCATAGTGAACAATACTTATACCTATATATCCATATGAAGACAAACCAAACTGTTCGCTGGGGATTCAGCCATCAGCTGCCAAGAGAGACAACTTGGCAATTTGGTAACAAGAGGGGGCCGGAGGAGGTGGGCGGACCCGCTGCGAAAGATCTCAACAGACACACTTGTTTTACCCTTTCTATGATGTCGGCGATGGGAAATAATAACCCAGGAACCCTCCACGCCCGGCAGACACTATGGCTAAGTGGTAGACAGTAGTCTCCTGGAGACAGAAGCTATGGACGCACCGTGTGTAGGATGAGTGGCATGATGCTGTGATGCTCTATGTATATGGGTGTGGGTGTGTAGGTGGTATTTGATTGACATCTCCGTAACTTGAAAATGATGTAGTTGGCTTTTTGTGATGCTTAGACAGGCAAAGAGAAAGGAGCAAACTTGGTTCTGCATTTAAAAAAAATATTTCAGACTTACCGCTGAGGAAAGCGTTTATAATTTTTTTCTTTATTAGGCTCTTTTAGTTCCTTATTGCGTCATTTCCTAAAACAAGATTTGTTTTCACTTTATTCCTCTGTAAGGGGGTTTCATCATGCTCTTTAAATAAAGTGCTCTTATTTAGATTAAAATATAACAATAATTGAAGGTCTATAAAACAATGTAAACCCTGTAAATTGAGGCACTTACCCTTTATTAACTTGGTGGAGGATGAAATTAGATACAAGATAAGATTACAAGTTCTTTATGAATCCATGCAGGAGAATGTGGGTGCCTCAGCAGAAAGCACAGGACAGTAATGTTCTCATCGTGAACATTAAAAAAGAGATTAAACAAAGTGATTAAAATGAAAAATAAATCAGCGGGCTTGTATGGTGTTTGTTTTTTCCAGGCCCGACCTCTACCGAGCCTCGGGGAAGTTTGAGTTGCTGGACCGCATCCTACCCAAGCTGGAGGCCACACAACACAGAGTGCTGCTCTTCTGCCAGATGACCACTCTTATGACCATCATGGAGGACTATTTCGCCTACCGCAACTTCACCTACTTACGCCTTGACGGTAAGCATCACATGACACACACATGGCCCGGTTAACACTGTCATCCGACTTGGGAATATTCTTGTTGTTTTGTTTTTAATATGCCACAAGATGGCATTGAAAGGATCGATCCCCACCGGTGAGTCGGTCTAGATGTTAACTGCATCGGCCTCCTGTGGTTCTCAGCCTGAGGCTTCTAAGGTCAATCACATGAAGGCTTTGTGTGTTCGGTTCTAATTGCTTTTCGATTTTGTTTTGCTCGTGTTGTCTTGGTTTGTTATCGGTTCTTATCTATATCCCTGGGTCAATATTACTGTGTGACATTAAGCTTCAAAGTGATCAGTGGTAGCGGAATTTGGTTAACAGGCTCACTGGGTAAACTACGGTAGCTAATCTTGGGCTCTTTAAAAGGCACAAAAACGACCATCAAAAATATAATGTACAGTATATATTTTCTTTAAAGTCCCCAGAACAGGGCCTTGTTTTCCCGATGGATCTTCGCTCGTACGATCATTTAATTTGAAGTAAATATCCGCAATATGTAACTGAAACCGATATATTCTTCTCCGAAAGCACGCTTGGAAGTTTCCCCTCCCTCACTCCCTCTGTTTCTCTGCCATTGAGAAGTGTTGCATTTCATCCCCCTGTAAACGAAGGCCAGGTGGATTCCCAATACCAATCAAGGAAAAGATTCCCTGTTTGGTGAGATGCTGGAAGCTGTCTCAAAATTAATTAAAAAAACAAAACCAAAAAAAAACTGTGTTCAACTCTGCTGTGCCTGAAAAGAGATTGCATTGAGGAGTGTTGCAAATACCAATGTTTGTTTCAGTGTATTGACTCACTCAAGTCAATAACACATGGCGCTGATTTTACTTCCTCATGTTGTAATGACAACGTGAACTCTGTGTTAGGCGAACATTAGGCGTAACGTAAGCTTGCTAATGGATAATTAGTGCGCTCACGTAATCTCATTTCAGAGATCTGTTCAGACGTTGTTTAGAGCTGATCTTTGAATTTACATTTACATTTAGGGCATTTAGCAGACGCTTTTATCCAAAGTGACTTACAATAAGTACAATTAAGTACAATAATCGTTAGGCCAACCAATTCCCCGTGTTACAGCCATGATAGCAGCTACTGCAGTTGCTACACAGTTAAGTACTATAATACAATACAATATAATACAACACAATACAGTGTACAATGGTAGGGCCCGACCGATATTGATTTTTGAGTGCCGATGCCGATTATTTTCAGAGAAAAATTACGATTACGATTTAATCGGCCGATTAAAAACAAAACAAAAAAAAAGCATATAAAACGTAGTTTTTGATACCTTAAATATACTTTAAACACTTGACGAATATGTGAATTTAATGCAGAACCTTTGAGTGTTTTAGAATACATTTACAGTAAAAAATGAGTGTAATGTAAAATGTAAAATAAATAACTAACTCCCAATGTGCTGCGCTCGTGAGCAGTGACTAACACGTGCGTGCTGAGCAGTATGGTCTCACCGTTAGAGTCTACAGTATAACAAATTAACATGGCCTGGGACCTAAAGAAAAACAGGCACAACATGCTCAAACAACGCGTCTTGTGTACATTGGTGAGGTGAGCGCGCAGATGCCTGAGCGAGCGTGCTTTCATGTTGTACGGTAAAATTCAATCTCCTCTTTTTTACTCCAGCTAAAGTTGTTAGTTAGCCAGGCGAGTAGGAGCGCAATCTGCAGGATACTAAGCGCAATAACATAAAAAAATAAAATAAAATCGGTTGTAATCGGTGTCTTTTTGGCAGATGTTGATTATTTTCAAAAAGGCTATAATCGGCCGATTAAATCGGCAGGCCGATGAATCGGTCGGGCCCTATACAATGGTGGCCAGAAGGGGGAGGGTGGCTATGCAGTGTCGAGGTGGACTCTGAACAGGTGAGTCTTCAGTCTTTTTCGGAAGATAGTGAGCGACTCTGCGGTCCTGAGAGCGGCAGGGAGCTCGTTCCACCACTGAGGTCCCAAAACCGAGAAAAGTTGTGACTTTGCTGAACGGCCTTTGCTAGCTCTTAGCGATGGCGGTTCCAGACGTCCAGCTGAGGTAGTTGAGCGGAGGGATCGAGCTGGGGTGTGTGGCTTTAGCAATGCTTGGAGGTAGGCAGGGGCAGTTCCATCGACTGCCTTGTATGCCAGTACCATCGTCTTAAATTTGATGCGAGCTACTACAGGGAGCCAGTGGAGGTCCCAGAAGAGGGGGGTTACATGGGAGAACTTCGGTAGGTTGAACGAGGCGCGTGAATCCTGTTCCACTGTAATTAAGTCAAGAAATCCGCTGTATTTTCCGGCTCCATTGGTTCTAAACACACTAACAACGGTAGCGCAACACATATCGTTGGATTTATTATAATGTACATAAAAAAAAGTATATATATAATAGGCACGAGAAAAGCATAATGCGCCACAGGATATCCTGTCTGTTCAAATTTGCTCCTGCTGACTCCAAAACGTTCCTGTCTCCCCGAGTCCTGGACGCTCACTTTGTATTTCGGACCACCCACTCCCCTCCTGATCTTTCATTACAAGGGAGCTCCACACGTTGACGCGAACAAAGCAGTTCTTATCGCTTAACCGTCGCACATTGTGCCGGGGACACTTCAAGCTGCTCTGTCATTGCAGGAACCACAAAGTCTGAGGATCGCGCCGAGCTGCTTAAGAAATTCAACGAGAAGGGCTCTCAGTTCTTCATCTTCCTGCTGAGCACCCGGGCCGGGGGTCTGGGGCTCAACCTGCAAGCGGCCGACACCGTGGTCATCTTCGACAGTGACTGGAACCCCCACCAGGTAAAGATACGCTGTGCCTTCCCCCCATGTTTGTCTCTTTCAAAGTGCTTCTGACAAGCGGTTCTTTATCCCATCTGAAACTCCGGTCCAGACAATGGGCGTTTGAATCAAGTTGTTATTTTTTCTGATGATTTGATCAGTTTCACCGGTCTAGCCACTGTTTAATCCCCTGACCCTGGCCTCTCGTAAACCCCCCCTCTAGTTTATCCCCGAGATCAATGTGCAGATTTTTCGGCAGGCTCGAAGTCGTAATCAGGATGAAACCCTCACCCTAGCTAGATGGATCTCATCCTCTTGCAGCTATGTGTGGCCCCCCCCGGAGGCCTGTATATGGTTTTGACACCGGCCCTGAACACAGAATACTAAACCTTGGGACGAGCTTCCAGAAAGAGGAATCCAAAGTATTTTTATTCCCTAGTCCACCCTAATAACTAGGAAACATTGCACAAATTCATTTGAAAGAAATGATTTTAACTGATGTTGAGCCATCGGGAAGATTAAGGAGCTATTATTGGAGTGGGTCGATTTGAGAAGGGCTCATTTCTGACCAATCAGTTCATGTCTTCAGTGATTGATCCCACAAATCTGTCAATGAAAATAATTGTTTTAATGGCTGAGATATGTAGGGAGGGAGCCTGGGGACATTTTTTTATTGGTTAGCTGAAAAATCGTGCTGACGTTCTGCTCTTGCTTTACACCCCACTAATCCTACCTCCAGCACCCTAAGCTCTTTGTAGCACACAACAAACAGTGCACATTTGTATTGTAACTGTCTCAGTAATTTCCCTCGGGATAAATAAAGATTCAAGATAAATCTTGAATCTTGAATCTTGAATCACGTTGGCATGATGATGACCTGAGAGACATCCAAAGCTCTTTTCCCCCCACGTCACCAGGACCTGCAGGCCCAGGACCGCGCCCACCGCATCGGCCAGAAGAACGAGGTGCGCGTGCTGCGCCTCTGCTCGGTCAACAGCGTGGAGGAGAAGATCCTGGCGGCGGCCAAGTACAAGCTCAACGTGGACCAGAAGGTCATCCAGGCGGGCATGTTTGACCAGAAGTCCTCGGGGCAGGAGCGCCGCGTGTTCCTCCAGGCCATCCTGGAGCACGAGGAGCAGAACGAGGTGATCGGCAGGAGGAAAGAGAACAGCAGCCAGGAGGGAGATCCTCTACCAGTCTACGTTGAGTTATTAGCCTGGGTGTCTTTTGGTGTCTGACGTGTGCGGGGGTTATTAGCCTGGTTGACGTTTGGGATCTGACTTGATCTGACGAGATCGCGAGGGGGGCCTGGGGGGAGGCGGAATGGGAAGGGAGGGAGTTGGGAGGAGAGGGGGTGAATGGGAAGGGAGAGAGAGGGGGATGGGGAAGGGAGTGAATGGGAAAGGAAGGAGATATGAGGGGGGGGGGGGGGGGGGTGATGGGGTAGGAGTGAATGGGATTGGAGGGAGTTGGGAGGAGAGGGGGTGGGATGGGGAGGGGGTGAATGAGAAGGGGGGGGGAGAGAAGGCGTGGGTGGGAGCAAGGATTGAGGGAGGGAGGGGGGGTGGGTGGCAGAGAGACGAGAGAGGGAAAGTGAGTTATACCTTCAAAGACTTGAGATTGAAGTAGATGGGAGTACTCAGGGTGTTTTGGCCGCGGCCTTTGTCTGCCATGCAATCAAGAAAGCATCATCAGACAAGGCGAGATAAGAGCAGTTGCTTCAGAAGTTGTAGTTCGGCTGTAATCTGTGTGTGTAATTCGTTTGAACAGATTCCCGTGCCAACCTGGATACGACGGTTTGTTCTTGTTTGTACTTCCACTGGAGCTATGCATGTTAAGAGCGTATGCCAGTCGCATAAGGTGGGTGCCTCCTCTGATGTTGGGATGTATGCGTCTTCGTTTAACCAGGAGGAAGACGAGGTGCCAGATGATGAAACGCTGAACCAGATGATAGCCCGGAATGAAGACGAGTTTGAACTCTTCATGGTGAGGAATTATTTATTTATTATTTGTTTTTTATTTTTTACTTCAGGAAAATGTTTGTTTTATAATATTTCAAATTTGTAAACAGCTGTTTATGACAGCGCCTTTCTTTTGATGCGCCCTGTTTCGGGGTGTTCTTCGGTCGTGCATTGCCACACAAAATGTCAGATTTGGAGGTGGCGGCAGTATAATTGTTTCTTCCGAAAATAAAGCAATCCTGACAGCTTGGTCCCTGTCCCCTTAAGGGTCGAACAGTGGGAAAAAATGCTGTTAAATTGGTCACATAATTGTGACCAACCAAACTTTGACCTGCAAGCGCTTGGAGCTGTTCTACAGAGCACTCTGCCGTGGCCTTTCTGAAGCGTCTGTGTTTGTGGCCTACAAATGTCTCCATACACAGTGGCAGACTCCGAGTGGGGGGCAACCGGGGGTTGAATAAAAGGGAAAGTGCCATACATGATGCATCATAGCTTTTTGCACGCTGGTTGGGCCCCATGTTGTGCAGAATGTGCCCTTTTTATTTTTTCGCCCCTGCCCTTCCAACAGTCTGAGTCCGCCACTGTCCATACATGTGTGTGTATATATATATATATATATATATATATATATGTGTGTGTATATATATATATATATATATATATATATATATATATATATATATATATATATGTATATATGTACATGTATATGTACATTTATATATATATATATATGTACATGTATATGTATATGTACATTTATATATATATATATATATATATATATATATATGTACATGTATATGTACATTTATATGTATATATATATATGTACATTTATATATATGTATATGTACATTTATATATATATGTACATTTATATGTATATATATATATGTACATTTATATGTATATATATATATGTACATGTATATGTACATTTATATATATATATATATATATATATATATATGTACATGTATATGTATATGTACATTTATATATATATATATATATATATATATATATATGTACATGTATATGTACATTTATATGTATATATATATATGTACATTTATATATATGTATATGTACATTTATATGTATATATATATATGTACATTTATATGTATATATATATATGTACATGTATATGTACATTTATATGTATATGTACCCCCACGTCAATAGCAGATGGATGATGTTTCGGCTCAGATAGTAGCCCTTCCTCAAAGCCAAACCAGAAATGTTTTCATTCAAACTAATATTTGCCGGTAGTCCTTTGTGGTCATGTTATGATTGGATTGACCTAGCCGTTTTCAAATGAAAGAAGGTGAGACGCTTTTCAATTTCTGGTCTAAACCTCAGCCACACACTTAATATAAAATACAAATAAACAAACTACAAAAAAATTACAAAAACATAGTTGAATGAAATCATTGTCAAATTGTCAAACCCTTTTCCTGCGACGTAGCCCCTTTAGGCAGCGGCCCCCAACCAATGGGTACCGGGTCACGAACCATAGGTTGGTGACCCCTGCCCTAGGGTACCCCTGGTTGGGAATCACCGGTCTAGAGTGCTGCTGTCTATCGTGCTCCTTTTCACCACATCACACTCTATTGAAACCAAGCGGCTGGTGTCAATCCTCCTACCCCCACCCCCCACCCTCCCCCCAGCGCATGGACATGGACCGGAGGCGGGAGGAGGCGAGGAACCCCAAGAGGAAGCCCCGCCTGATGGAGGAGGACGAGCTGCCCTCCTGGGTGATCAAGGACGAGGCGGAGGTGGAGCGGCTCACCTACGAGGAGGAGGAGGAGAAGATGTTTGGCCGGGGCTCGCGCAGCCGCCGCGACGTGGACTACAGCGACGCCCTCACCGAGAAGCAGTGGCTACGGGTAACGGCTCGGTTGCATTAGTGGGCGGACATTTTGAATTCCGCCGTCTTGGTGATTTTTTAACGTTTTATAAGCAAGGCCACTTTGTTTACAAAGCACTTTTCCTACACGAGGCAGACTCAAAGTGCTTCACATTGAAACATCGCCATGCAATAAAATCTAATTTTAAGTAAAAGTAAGCAATAGTTTGCCCTTACTATATAGATGGCGGACTATATATATGGTGGACTTTTTCTCTGCTGATCAACAATACGAATGGTAGGCCTAATTGTAAAAAGACACACCGTGTGAAGATATTGTTTCGATGTGGCAAGGGGCCGTGTAATAAGCGGGATAATGTGTAGAACGTCGCCGGTCATTATCGAAAATAATACCCTTCAGGGCGAAGCAAGACGCCTCCGTTTCGTGTCGGGGTCCGGTTCTCCCTGTCGGGGCTTATTTTCCCAATGATGTCAGGTGTTCTGTACCACATTATCCCTTACATATATCATATAAGTCCAGACCAACATAACAGTTGTGCGCGAGAGACATACAAACTAGTGATCGACCGATATATCGGCCGATATTTGCTTGTATCGGTATCGGCCAATTTTCTTTCCGGTATCAGCTGATACCGGAAAAATGTTGACATTGTAACAATTGTTATCATCATTGCGTCATTTTTATGAAGTAAATTGAGGGAGGCTTAGCCTGGAAATCCAGACCCACATCTAGAAAGCTGTAGGGTCTGGCAACGAGTATTGAAAACGGCCCAACTCGAGGGGCGGCACCAAGCATGCATTTGAAAATATCACTGGATAACACACATTGGATAACACTACGACCAATCAGAAGAATACAAGGGATGACGTATCCAGACCAGTGGAGCTAACCAATAGATAAGACTCTTGCCGTATCCGGTCGGTAAAACAGCAACGCTTTTGGCCCGCCTATATTGATTTGATTGATTAATGTTCTGGGCTAGGGGAGGCCCAGAATATGCACGTGTATATTGCTCGTTCCCAGAGTGGCTCGCTGAGCAAATTCAAATTGGCTCTTGCGAGAACTCTTGATTTCCAGGGTAGTATCAGCTCCAAATATTGGCTCAAGAAAATTGGTATCGGCGTATCGGTTATCGGCTAAAGCTGATGAAAGAAAATCGGTATTGGTATCGGCCCTAAAAAAATCCATATCGGTCGATCCCTAATACAAACATACGCTTATCACTTTTGTAAATACCATGTATACAGTACATTCGGATTGCATGATAGGAATAGATCTATTCCGATTAGATATCTAATCGGATCAGAAGTGTCCATGTAAACGCAGCTACTGTAGCCTACCACTGGTTGTGCGGTGGACTTTTGGCATTAATGTCAAGTCAAGTTTTATTTATATAGCCCATTTCATACACAGAAAGGTATCCCAATGTGCTTAACATAGCCATGAGAAATAATCACATAGATTAAAATATCATATCATAAAAAAGATTGCATAGATTAAAATTGTTAAAATAATCTAAATAAAACGAAAATATGGAGATTTACCAAATACAAAACACAATACACAAAATGAAATATGAAAGAAACAACACAAGTAAGAAAAATAAAAGCTAGAGTAATGGAGCACAGTTGCAAGAGTGGGTTAGTTAAAGGCATCTGCAAACAGTTTGGTTTTTAATCTGGAATTAAAATTGGAGATTGTGTGAGAAATCTTGATATCTAGGGGTAAGTGGTTCCATAGACGGACTTCATAGCAACTGAACGCTGCCTCTCCCTGCTTGGTGCGGCCACTGGGTTGTACCATTTGGTACTTTTCTACTGATGTAAGTGACCTGGAGGGACTGTGGCCATTGAAAAACAAGCAAAAGGGCTTTAAAATCAATTCTGTAGGTCACAGGTAACCAGTGTAGTGATTTTAAAACTGGTGTAATGTGATCTCCTTTTTTGGTTCTGGTCAGTAACCTTGCAGCTGCATGTTGAATCATTTGGAGAGGTTTGATTGTTTTTTGGGGGAGACCAGTAAAAAGACCATTACAGTAGTCCAAGAGGCTCGAGTCTGCGTTCCTTTATCGAGGCTTTCTTTTTTTTTGTGCAATAGGCATTAGCCTATATAGTAGGCTAAATATGGGTTATGGGTTAATAATTGTGCCATTTTTACCATAAGATAATGTTGTCTTTTACCTTTATTTTCTTCTGGGAGTACACCAAAATGCTTAACTTACATGTTAAAATAGCAAAAATTGTCTGGGGGGATGCCCTGAGACACCCCTACAACGGTTAAGGTTGTCACCTTTTTCAACCTTTATGAGTTTGCAGGTATGTGTTATTCTAGTATTTTTGGTGATGGAAGTACTGAGATCACACGATTTAAACCATCCTATAGATTTCCTTAGAGCACATTTCGTTTTTTGAAAATGTGTACGTTTGATAAACATTAGGAATAATATAGAAAATCTGCACATAATCTTAAAATTAATTGAACCTCTGTGCATTCTACTCTACCTGCTAGCATAAATACCACGTACGTGCTGTTGAGAGAAGGTCAGTGGGTTTCAGATCCACTCCTGGCCCAAGGCCGGCTCTGTAGTATATTGACAACAGACAGCAGAAGGTTAGAGTGTGTGTTTGATCTGTGTGTGAAACAATTGGTCCCAATGGATGGCGCTGCGATTCGTGCAACGGTGCCAGTTCTGATATGTTCAAACTCCAAGCCCATCAAGCGTTTGACACAAACTTTGACTGAGAATCAATGGAACCCGTCAGTCCAAACTAAAACACATCTGTCTGCATCTGTCCCGCCTGCCCCGAAAATAATACTTCCGTTTTCATCCTGATGAAAGTCACACCAGCGATTGTATATGACGTAAGAAGTGCACATCGACCCAACCCATCGACCCAACCGACCAGAAGTCGACAGCCATTATGCCAAGCAAGCCTTGGAGCAGAGCAGAGCAGCACTAGGACACAAATGATGAATCCATAAATTAATATTCTTTAATTTTAGCCTACTTTTTCAGCACGATCCAGTCCTCCCAGCTGATCCCCTTGGAGGTGACAGCCAGGCATTGGCAGGCTACATCGCACCTGTGTCCTCATTAAACAAGGCTTAGGTGTTCGAGCGTGCACAACAGGGTGTCCGACGTAACAGTTTCCTATACCGCCGAATGTGAGGATCGCTTGGTTAGCCTGAGTATATTGCATGTATCACATTATTTTTTTCTTTCTTTGTAGATGGAGAATGACTCAATATATATATGTATTGTAATGATCCTGCCTGAATATTGTTGTTCAGCCATTTTCTATACCTTTGGAGAGGAAGATTTGTAAACAAAAGTGGCCCATTCTTTCTGGATAGATTAAATTCCACCATGTATTGCATAATATGTAATTCAAAATATGTATTATATATTTTGTATTCATTGAATTCAAGCTTATTGACGATGAGGATGAGGCTTTTCTATCCAAGTTTCAAGTGGTTGAAATGAAAAAGTTAACAAAATGAATTTGCCCGGCTATAATGCCTTAACATTTCTGAGCATCTGCACTGTGCTTTGAGGGCTGTCAAAGGCCTCTGGGTATTTTATTTTATTTTTGTGCTCAGGATAACTCTTTCACTCGTCCTCCCTGCCAGCTCTTCTTCTACAGTTTGTCATTTCTCCTAACTGCTCTTGTCTCCTCAACTCGTCAGGAGATGGTTTTTGTGGCAGGAGCTAAGTAGGGCTCAGCATGTTCATTCCCCCCGGGTGTTTCCCCTCTGCTCCCAGGCTGTGGAGGACGGAAACCTGGAGGAGATGGAGGAGGAAATCCGCCTGAAGAAGCACAAGAGGAAGAGACGTCAGGACAGAGGCTCCACCAGCCGGGCCGAGAGCGGTGGCGGCGGCGGCGGAGGGTCCTCCAAGGGCAAGAAGAAACGCGGCCGCCCGCCGGTGGAGAAGCTGACCCCGAATCCCCCCAAACTCACCAAGCAGATGAACGCTGTGGTCGACACCGTCATCAACTACCGAGACGGGTGAGGAGGGGTTCTTGTGTGTTTATTTATGTCTTCCTTAGTATTGTTTTTCGTTTCCTGACACGAAGAAAATCTTTTTTTTTTTATTGGTTTAATTTAACAGGGACAGTGTACATTAATTAACATTCCTGTAAATGCACCAGAGTTAGCCAGAAGGCTATTTTCCATCTGTTGTCCCTTACAGCACCTAGTCTCTCCAGGCGGTCTCCCATCCAAGTACTCACCAGGCCCGACCCTGCGGGCGTGTTCAGGGTGGTATGGCTGTTATTAGTCATCAATTAGTTATTGATGTAATAAGGATAACTATTTTGCCGAGGCTCGTTATGATTGGCGGATTTTTTTGTGGAATAATATCCCTTTAAATTAATGTTATTTGGAAACAGACTTTGAATAAAGGAAAGTGGTTGTCATCACGGCTTCGCGAATACACAGCATTTTAAAAGGAACCCACTATTGACCTTACCAACAAATTGCAAGTTGTCAACTGCCTTCGGACCAGAGAAGAAACTCTTAACCTAAACGGATGGCCATTTCCTAGAAAACCTCCCATATGTGTGACTGCTCTGCTCCTGTATGGTCCTTTAACACATGATGTATGTGTGACTGCTCTGCTCATGTATGGTCCTTTAACACATTGTATTATGTGTTGCGGCTCTGCCTCTGTATGGTCCGTTAACATATTACGTGTGTGTTGCTTCTCTGCTTTTGTATGGCCCGTGAACACATTACGTGCGTGTCTGGGTTTGTTGGTTATCTAACCATGGCAGAGTTCACACGGTTGGAAATTACTAAAATATGTGCTGTCTGCATGGAGTTGTTGCCCGGAATGTGCTTTTTAAACTCCAAAACTCCAAATTCTTTGCTTTTTCTGTTCCTCACCAGAGCATCTCACCCGTAGATGCTCACTCAAACCCTGTTTTTTCCTATCAACTTGGGCCTGGGACAGATTCAGAACTTTCCGTTGCAGCAATTACGAAATATACTAATTCCGTTGAAACTCCAGCCCTTTCCTATCATAGGAGTTTCAACCTTGGATTGGAATGAATGATTACAGAATGGAATAAAAAACAGGGAGAGGGAGAAATTGCACAGACTTGATATAACCTTAATGTGTTACAGAAGATAATGGCCAGATCAAAAAGCCCAAGCGAGAAACGGTCGATACATTTACAAACATCACGAACAAGATTGTCAAAGTGTGCGATTTCTCACACACAGACATGATTGCTTTCAGAGCGCTGATTGATTCACACGCCATTAGGAGAGACTTTAGTTAATCCAAGCCTTTATTTCTTTTTCATTTCAATTTACTCTTGACTCATCCAAGAAAGCCACCAATTGTTGCTGTTCCCAAAAGTGCCAGTTGCTCTAAAAGGCCGGGCCTCCTAGCAATCCATACCTCAGCAATACGAAAGACAATCTTCCTCAAAGCCATTCACCGTTGTCCGTCGGGGTCGTAGAGGCACTTCAATCGATGCGAGTGCAGGTCATCAAGTCATTTGATATATTGACAGCGCTGAAACAAGCAGTTTGGCATGGCTCTCCAGCTACAATCTAAAGAAAAACCTGTGAGTCTGCTCACCATTCATTCCATCACACACATCAAGAACTCAAGAGGAAGTATGCCCGCAGTCCTCCCCTTGTTGGCTCCGGGGCCGCTCCAGGGGTTTTCTGAACGGGTCCCACGCATGGTCGCTAAGGGGGCAGAGCATTTGTCTCCACGTTAGACAGCCCCCCCTGTAACAGCTGAGCGGAGGAGTGTGTGTGTGTGTGTGTGTGTCCTTGGCTGCGGCTGCGGCTCGTCGATTATAAAAGCCCCTGCCATGCCGGTGACAACCCCCCGCTCAGCTTTCTTTTGTGGCCCACCTCCGGACATCATTACAGCAGTCCTGTCCACCGGCTTACCCCCCCCGCCCCCCCCTCAAATCGGCTTTCTTAGTCATATCGCCTCATTTAAAACCGCCCCCCCCCCCAACACGCCCACATTCTAGTAATGATCTCACTGACATGATCACATCATCTTCGGCCAGATGATAGAAGCCTATTTGTCTGTGGACAGTCACTGTGTCTCTTCTTTGTGTTTCTATCTGCTGCCTTTATTGTGGGACTACTAATCCTGGAGAGAAGTCTCTATCTGTGATGCTGGGCTAATTGCCACGCTCTCCGTGCGTGCTCGGCCAGCTGCGATATAGCTGTCATTCTGGCAAGAGAGGATCTCCTTTTGAGTTGCATCTGGAGGAATTTAGTTTTCAATCTTTTGCTTCAGCTCCAGGGCTTTTGTTCTGAGGCTGTAATCGCTGGGGTGTCAGCCGCACAGAAGGGGTGACTTGACATTTAAATAATAGTTTTTCTTTTTTGTAGTCGTGTTCAGGCTTTCAGTGGCTGGCAGGATCCTTTTATTATCCATCAGAACTGTTACGCACTGCATGGCTACATGGCTGTATCCCTGGATTTAATTATAGCAATCGGTTTGTATATTTGACGTTATGCGATATGATATGTATTGGAACCATTAGAATTGTCATCATTATATTATAAGTGAAACGTCACGGAAACGGCTTTAACTGCAGCGAAATAACAGTGGTAAACAAACATTATACTCAGAGATAAGAGCATATGGGTTCATTCCTTTGACAAGAAACTTTGACAATATTCAACCAACAATATATCTCAATATAGTCCGATAGACGTTTTATTGTTCACCCTAATGAAATGTCTGAAATCCAACACTGGGAGCAGCTCTAGGAACCTATTTTATACTCTCTAAAGGGATCGTTCTGAAATGAACGTGTTTTTTTCTCTATATTCTGGCGGCCCCATCTGACGCATAACAAACTAGCCAAGTCGACAGCCATGCCATGCGACTTGGCTGGCTTAAAATTATCAAAGTACTCCGGCATCTTAGGAGGTTAAGTGTTAATAAAAGCACAAAGAAAAGGTTTTCAATCATGTAAAATGTGACGGGTTCATTTCATTTCCTTTCCTCTGTGTGCACTTCGTTGTGCCAGATGCCAGAAAAAGCCTTATTGTTTGAGTGTTAGATCTGGGCTTTTTCATAAGAGCCATTATGTTATTATTACAACCTTGCTGTCACTAGGAAACCCACAGTCCAACTCCTTATCAAAGGCGCTCCTCTCAATCCATATCAACCACACATATGTTTATATGTGAGCCAATATAAATGTACTGTGGATACATTTCATGTATCATGATTATTGCAAAGTCAGAAATCACCGCGATTCGGAGTCATCGCTAGCTGTTCGGATGTGCTCCTATTGAGGATCAGAGAATTCACCCGAGTTGAGTATTATTTATTTGAGGAAACTGCAAAAATAGCAGCAAAGTCCCCCAAGAACAACACCTAGAACTACAACACCTTTCTGATCATGCTTCAAAGCCACCACCATCATACCGGCCCATAGCACTCCATCATGATGAGCTGCTTTGAAAGGTTGGTCATGGCCCATATAACATCCAGTCTCCCCACTACAATTCAAGTTTGCATACCCTCCCAAACGTTCCACTGATGATGCCATAGCAACAGCACTCCACCTATGCCTCGCTCTCCTGGAAAACAAAAACAGTTACGTGCAGATGCTGTTCATCGACTTCAACGCATTCATCCCCGACACCTGTGGGATAAACTCGGCGCAATAGGCATCAGCACCCCACTATGCAACTGATTACTGGACTTTCTTACCGACAGACCACAGACATGCCGCTTTCACACCAAAAAGAACCGAGAGCCAGTTCCGGGCTGGTGCTAGGGCCAGTTCCAAACTGGTTCCAGCCTTACCCCAGTTAAGAACCGGTTGGTTTCACACCGGCGAGAGCCAGCCACGGAGCCGGCGAGAGCAACGTCATGACGTCACTGCAAACGTTTGCTTACGTCTCCGCTTTACCAGCAACCCTCGCAGTTTCAAACAACAAGAACAATGGTGGAACTTTTTCTGGACCTCGGCAGAAGACCAAAATCCAAGGAGACAGGTTGTCTCCTCCACGGTCCACTGCGATTTTGTCTTAGCGTCCATCGTTCACTTCGGTGATTTAAAAATGCCGCCCTTCGTTGGTCTTCCTGGGATAACCCCGCCCCCTGCCCCCTGCGTAAAAGCGGTTCTCGTTCTAGCCCAGCTCTAAAGTGGGGCCAGAGTTGAACCGGTTTTTAGGGGCCGGAGCCGGTTCTTTGGCGGTGTGAAACCAAAGCCCTGGCCCTAGCTCCGAACTGGCCCGGAACCGGCCCCGATTTTGCGGCGGTGTGAAAGGGGCAACAGTAAGAGTTTGCAAAAACTCCTCAGAGACCACCATCTTGAACATCGGGGTCCCTCAGGGATGTGTGTTGAGCCCTCTGTTGAACCACATCATCAAGTTCACAGAAGACACAACCGTGGTGGGTCTCATCAGCGACGACGACACCTCGGCCTGCAGAGGCTTAACTTATCAACTGGTGTGACAACTGTCAACAAAACAAAAATAATTTAAAATTAAAATTAAATTTCTGTTGTCTTTGTGCAATATTATGTCATATGTTGTGTGTTAAAAATATTACTTGCACATTTGGAGTCTGGGGAAATGCAATTTCGCAACTTACTTGTTGCATGGTCTGATTGACGATAAAGTTCACTTTGACTTTGACTTTCCAAGAAATGCTGACATAAAACCTTTTCCCTGTGTGGTATTTCAGAGAAAAGGGAATGAGTCAGAGCCTGTTCAATGTTATTCGTCTTGTTGCAATTGAAACCGTTATTTTATCGGTGTTTATCAGAAAGACGTCAAAATAGTTATTTGGAGGAAAGATTATGGTTAATTAAAAACAAATGCCCTGACATTGGTGAGAAAGGCCGTTATTAAAAAGGGATGATCTGTTTCTAGAAGTTGACATTCAAGCATGGGTAAAGATGTGGTTTGCTTGGAAATAAGGTATGTGGAAGGTTCCAGCACTTGACATTGTACGTGGTGACTGTCTCACAGGTCAGGAAGACAACTCAGTGAGGTTTTCGTTCAACTGCCGTCCAAGAAGGAGCTTCCGGAGTACTACGAGCTGATCAGAAAACCGGTGGACTTCAAGAAGATCAAGGTGCGTTCAAGGCCAGCGTAACTTCTAACGCTGGGAATACGATAGTAATTATGATAATCTGTCTGAGCATCCAGTGAATTTGTTAAATTTTGCTGGTGTAAAATACAATCTGTCCTTCCAACACCCTGACATGGTGGCAAGAGCGGTTTCTTTCACTGAGAATAATTGTAAGTATTAAAAGGGACATATTATGAAAACAACACTTTTCCTGGGATTTTATGGTGTTGTTTTGGGTCTCTGGTGCTCCCACACGCACACAAACTTTGAAAAAGTCTGTTCATGATTTTTTGAGTGAGATATGCATTGCTGAAAGTACCCCGCCTACAGTTACCAAACGAGCGAGTCCGTTTCGGCACCCCCTCCTACGTAGGAAGGGGGTACACTTTAATATTACCTCCCACTTCCCCACTCCCCTCCAATCAGAGCATAGCTAAGATTTTGTGGACCACGGAGTAAAATCCCTTTCTCTGACGGACTTCCGCCGAGACTCTTCGCCGGAGCTGCCGGACTGCCGAAGCTTCGGCGGCAGTCCGGAGGAGGAGACATGGAGGAGAAAGAGATTGTACTCCCGGAGCTGAGCTGCCGGACTGCCACCGAAGTACCCCCCCGCCGTCGAAGCAGTCAGTCCGGCAGCTCCGGCGGTGTACTCCGGGAGCTGAACTGCCGCCGAAGCTTGCAGCTCCGGCGTGGGGAGCTCGGCGGCAGTCCGGCAGCTCAGCTCCCGGAGTGCAATCCCTTTGTCCTCCATGTCGCGGTTCATGGACTTCAGAGAGCGAAGGCCAAAGTTCCTTTCCCCCTCCTCATTCTTCTCAACCATGGCCGAGATATCCCGACTACGAGTCTTTACTTGTTGTGGAATTACCAGAGACGTCAGACGCAGACTTTATGATTCATAATATCATCCAAGGTGCACATAGCTTTTGGCCGTGATATTAGATATAATATTATATAAATACTAGTGCTGTCAAGCGATTAAAATATTTAATTTAATCGCATTAATGCCATAGTTAACTCAAGATTAATCGCGATTAATCACAAATGTTTTTTCTATGCTAAATATCCCTTAATTTCTTTGTCCCATTAATTTTTCTCATTTTAATGCTCTTATCAACATGGAGAAGTGCATCGGCTTGCCTTGTGCAAATGTTTTTTTATTGATAACAACATTGGCATATACTGATCAAAACAGGACGATAAGAAAAAAAGCCTATAGTGCAATTAAACGATGAACATACAAACATACTGCTTTGAACATAGCAGTCAGGCTACTGCTTCCTTTTTTTGAGCCAAAAAAAAAAAAATGGCGTTAATCGCGCGATAAAAAAATTAACGCCGTTAAAATTGGTTTGCGTTAACGCCGTTTATAACGCGTTTAACTGACAGCACTAATAAATACCCATATATAATACTATTATTATATTATATTATATTATATAGATATAGAGCTCCAGGAGTCCGCAAACTGCAACAATCCCTTAATCTCCATGCTGTGGTTCAGCATGACAGCTCATTGGTCAATGGACAGCAGCTCATTTGCATTAAAGCTACATGCACCAGAAACAGCGCATTCTGAAGGGACTGAAACAGAGGGGAATAGCGGTAGGCAAGTTTTTTTTTCCTAAAAGCTATTTCCAGCAAACAGCTTCAAAAACTTGTTTTCTGGAACTCCAATACTATGTTTACTTGTTGTGAAATCACCATAATATGTCTCCTTTAACCTTTTTAAAAAGGTTTCGTACGCAAGAAAGAAAAGTAGCTAAGTATACAATCATACAAACTTGAGAGCTGTGTTCGCGGGTGTTTTGCTCCAACAGGACCGCGTGAGGAACCACAAGTACCGGGGTGTGGGCGACCTGGAAAAGGACGTGATGCTGCTGTGTCACAACGCCCAGACCTTCAACCTGGAGGGCTCCCAGGTCAGGCCGCCGCTACGGCTCTCCTCCCCACCGCCGTGTGCAGACGTGTTGTTGTGTTGAAATCGTGTCGATTTCTTGATCGCACACAGCAGAGTTCAAATGGTTAACACAAAGGAATTCGCGAGTATGAAGGGGATAGTTCTTAAAACATCTTTTAACACAAGATTGTTTTTTTATTTCCATTTATCAGCCATTCTTGTCAAGGGGGACGAAGGGGGTGGATTACAAGGTTAGAAAGAAAAACAATAAAAACTGAAAATACTGGTCTAGCACCTTGCACCGACCGTTATTTAAACACCAAGGACAGGGATCAAGAGCAGGCCTTTAGGGCTAGGCGCCCCCCTATTAGCAGACCAACTCCACCTCCAGGGAGAGGGTCAAGAAGAGGCTGCCAGATCATGTACACTAATGGATCTCCCCTCTTTTTTAATGTGTCACTAAGAGCTAGGCGGATATCCTGCTCATGTGGTTAGGTGCAGGGAGACTCCCAACCAAGAGGAACTGGGCTCGATCCCCAATGTCCCCATCCTGCCTGTGTCTGAATCCGCTTGGTCCCCAGACCTCTTCCTTCCTGCCAAGACATCTTGTCATTTTCAACTCTTCATTAGCCGAGGGAAATAAATACTGTCGGACAATACATTAAAGGCTATAAAGAAAACTGTTTTCCCGCTTGTCACAGAGCCTCCATCGGGTAATCTTCTGTATGCAGAAATTCTTTTAATGAGAGTCTCCATCTGCCCTCTTCAGATCTACGAGGACTCCATCGTGCTTCAGTCGGTGTTCAGGAGCGCCAGGCAGAAGATCGTCAAGAAGGAGGAGAGTGAGGAAGAAAGCGATGAAGACGAGGACGACGAGGACGAGGAAGAATCAGAAGCAGAAGGTAGACAATGAACATAAATGGAAACCACTTTCCATACCTTACCACTATCTCCCAAAGTCCCCCCGCTGAGCCTCTCTTTACACACACACACACACACACACACGCACACACGCAAACACCAGCTAGCACACACACACACACGCATACACCTTCAAGCGCACACACACACACACACACACACGTATACACCTGCAAGCACACACACACACTAAAACATACATATTACAGACATTACCTCATTAAGATTCTGCGCTATAAAGAAAATATCTCTATCTCCTTGCCCTTATTCCTTCAGGACTCAAGTCTGGAGCTGTCAATCAAACGGCGGCGAGGTTTAATAGATGGCATTTAGGAACTCAGTGTTGGAATGAAAAACAACTTAATTCCCCTTATCAGTGCTATTTTCACCCTCTATACATAAGGATTGAAACGTTATAGGACCATATACATAACGCATGGGAACGAGCGAGGCCAGGCCATTACTTGGATCATTTGCATTCGCGTTTGGCTCCCATCACATGACGCTCCTCCTCTCCTGTGTCCCTCCCAAAGCCAAGTCGGCGCGCGTTAAGATCAAGCTGGCCAAGGACGAGGACGGGAAGAAGAGGCCGGGCCGCGGGAAGGCCAAGCCCGTGGTCAGCGACGACGACAGCGACCAGGACGACAATGTAGGTCGCCTCGCATCGCTGGCCCCTCTTTCCACACACAATCAGCACTGCGTCTTTCGCATGTGATAACTATCACTCGGTCCGTATGTGACGCACAGTGCCCCGTTTGTCCGAAATGACTCCTTGGTTTGTTTACGTTTCAGGGTAGGAGGTACGATGCACGCGGCATATTGCAAAATGCCAGAGAAAATAAAGTTGTTTTATTCCGATTTATCGTGGGAATACAAACCCAGCACCTGGTTGATAAGCCCCATATGTATGCTTATCGCGTGATAGAAGGTGGGTTGGAGGACACAATTTAAAATTCAAAGTCAAAGTTAGCTTTATTGTTCATTCCAAACTTTGTACGAGACAATTAGAGGAATTGAAATTGCGTGTGTCTCTAACCCACGGTGCAATAAGGAGAAAAGGGTCAAATCTGGTCAAATAAAATAATTTATATTTACAATAAATAAATTCTAAATACCGTATTTTCCGGACTATACGTCGCTCCCGAGTATTAGTCGCATCAGTCAAAAAATGCTCCATGACGAGGAAAAAAACATATATACGTCGCATCGGTGTATAAGTCGCATTTATTTTTAAACATTTAAACAAGAACGTTTAGTCTGGACGGAGAGACTGAATAAAATTGCAATAGCAATATAGGCTATATATAAACATAACAAGTGATATTCATCTCCTTGGCAACTACCTGGGCATGGAGACGCAACTGCACCGTTGATAAGCCCCGGCCAGCAGCATGCTGTTCAATGACCCATCTGTGGACTCGTTCCTCCAGCTCTGGCCATCGGGCTTTCAGCCCCCGGTTAGCTTTCTTTGTTTTTTTCATCGCAATTAGAGTTTCCTCGGCTTTTCGCCAGTCCCGGACAAGTTTTTCACTCACCCCAAACTTTCTTTCTGTTGCTCGATTGCCGTTTTCGGCTGCATACTTTATAATCTGCAGTTTAAATTGTGCAGTATAGCTTTTTCTTTTTGGCGGCATTTTATTTTGTGTTCTCTTTTGTTTTGTCTACGGTCTAGTTTATTTATAATTTATTCGGTGGTGCAGTAGGCTTGCAGCGTTCAGTTGTAGGCCTAATGAATGACGGTGCCATCTTGCGGCCGAAGATTATGTACGCACAATTTTGGCATATAAGTCGCTTCGAAATATAAGTCGCAGGGCAAGCCAAACTACAAAAAAAACGCGACTTATAGTCCGGAAAATACGGTAGTGCAAAATAATTCTGTATAGTGCAAAGGTATGTTAATGTTGAGCTCAATTGCATTTGAATTTCAGCATTGTCGTAAAAAATGGTTGATTAAGGTATTAGAAGTGCAATGCTTTTTTAGTTTTTGGTTTGAACTCGAAGAAAGTTTAAGCTTATTGTCGATTTGCAATAAGCTCAGTAGCTTATTGCAAATGTCTTTATCCTTGATAGAGCATCATTCATTTGCTAGGTATGTTCTCCTTTATTGACCCCAGCGAGCCCATCAGAATAGTACATCTGTCCTGTCCAGATAATCGAGGCTATCTTACGTTTTACAATGTTTGGCCCGTACGTCGTGAGATCACATCGCAATGACCGCCTCCAGGAGCATAGGAATGTTATTGGTAGTGATGGTGTTTTGGTCGTGGTTTGGTCGTTTAGCGTTAAAGCATTTGTTATTATACCCGAACAAAGTTTGGATTAGGCCAGATGATGGTAAGGTAAGGTATAGAAAGTGGTTTCAATTTATATTCATTCTCTACCTTCTGCTTCTTGTGTATCAGATGCATCTGATGTACAAGCCGTAAGGGCAGCACTCTTTCAACGTTCCTGTTGCTCGACCCCATATGGCTTAACTGTGATTGGCTGGCTGTGTAGATTCTGAGTTCTGCACGCCGCCAGCCGAGAAGGCCCTGAAGCCGTCCTACACAGCAGGAGACCTGCATGGCGAGCCCTACCTGCATACAGACGTGTTCCCATGTGTTGGCTTGGCTCCACGCTGAGCGTTACACAGGAAAAAACACATCAGTTTAAGATAACCGGATAGAGGGGAGTCCGTGGTAGTGTTCAAGAATCGGATGTCTTGAAAGCGCAGGCCTGCAGAAACTGGTGGGAGTGTTTGATTGCTCGAGGCTGCGAGGGTGTAACAAAGGAGTAATGGGACAACTCCTTTCCTATCACTATTACAATGGGTGGAAGCTATGGATGGTTTGAAGCAGCTTTTTGGGGACATATAGCCAGTGACGAATCACATGGACCAATTTCGGTAACCACACTCTAACACTGCTTACAGGTCCTTTAATGCATGTGTATATTACCCATGAACATTGACTGTGAAGCTTTGTCAATTGGTTGTTTTGCCTTGTCATAATGCGACATAATAGCATAAAATCCCAAAGGATGTAAGTGTACTGGGTACAGTAACGTATTCATGTACTGAAATCATCTGTAGTGAAAAAATATATATAATGTCTGGAAATGGTGGATGGTGGATGTCTGGCTACAATAGCCAGCCATCCACATTTTTATTTTTCTATTCATATTAGTAGACATAATTTTTTTTTAAGTAATTGTCATGTTTGTTGTGAGCTGGACCACCTTGCATTTACGTCGGCGATGTTTTTTCATCAGCCTTAGCCGATACGCCAATACCGATTTTCTTGAGCCGATATTTAGAGCCGATATTTAGAGCCGATACTGCTTTTGCTCCCTCAATCATAAAAATTACACTGATAACAAATGTTACAAGTCTCAATTAAAAAAAAGGAACATTTATTGAACTTCAATATAAAAAACAATATTTAACAAATAGTAAAAACAGGTGAGGTAGAACAAGTAAGAACAAGTAGATGAACAATATTGAACAAATATTAAAAACAGGTGAGGTAGAACAAGTAAAAAAAATAAAAAAACTTGTCGAAAAAAATATCGGCGAAAATCAGCCGCGTATCGGCCGATACCTATATGCGAACAAAACGCGAATATCGGCCGATAATATCGGCCGACCGATATATCGGTCGATCCCTACACCGCACCTCCATGCCAAGCATCAAGCTTCATCACAATGTTATGGATCTTTAATCTCCCTTTCCCTAGCTCTTGTCTCTGTCTCTCTCTCTCGCTCTCTCCATATGTCACAGAATCCTCGTTCCACTTGCGATTGTCAACGAGTGTCAATCTCTCTCGGTCTTTGACGTTTCCGTCTTCTCATCTTGTCCCAATGTGAGCGTGTGATCAACCTGTTTCTACATCCACCCTCCCTGGCCTCTCTTCAGCTGTCGTCTTTCTTCTCCCGCTGTAGGATCAGACGGACGGGAGCAAGAGTGAGGATGAGTGAGCAGGAGGAGGAGGAGGATGAAGATAAGTCATCACACCTATCAAACAAACAATTATACGTTGTTTAGCACGGTGGCTCCGACACCATTTGATGTTTTTTCCGGGGGATTCTCGACATCTGTTCCTGTTCGAGATTGGAGGCAAATGGAAAAGATATGCCATTGTGTCTTTTGTACATTTCAGATTGGAACAATTTAGTGATTGATCGAAAAAAAGACTAAAATTATATATTGAAAAAAGTTGATCTTTAAACACCAGCTTTTCTATTGTTACTGGATGCACTTTTTTGAATTGATAGAATGTGATCTTCTAAACACAAAACAAAGGATAAGAAGATATCTGAAGCCAATTTGGTTTGATAAGAAAACGTGTTATATTTTTATTTGGTCTTAAATCATGTTTTACCTATACCCGTGTGTATATTTTACATGGTCCTAATTGCGAACCATTTTGCCACTGACGTAGTCTTCCGAAGTGTTTTTATCCTTGGGGCAAAAACCAACAAAATCTATGTGCTTAATCTCGAATACCCTAACTTGTGCCTTATAAAACATAAAAAGTCGGAAAAAAAATGTCTCCTCACCTAACTCTACTGCAGTTGCTTTCCATAGAATGCAGTAACCTTTCATTTTAGTCACCCAGTTAATTAAACCTGCATCAAATGTACCTATACTTAGCTTGAGTTACTTTGCTGGTTCTGCGTTTAAAGTCCAGAACAGTTATTTTATTTTGAAATATGCAGTGGTAGACACTTGGCTAATAAGTCCCCTAAATGCTTGGCTTCCTTATGTTATAGTGCATGAACCAGTATTCTTTTAATGACATGCATAAGCTTTCGCTCGTTTCGGCTAATGTTTATTTTCAACAGTCGACTTCTAAATTCGCAGAAGATGTATCTCTGTAGAAACGGTGTTATCTAGCATGTGGAGAAAGGCAGTGTTGCTGCTTAGTATTTGAGTTCAGATGTTTAGGATTAATCAATTCTATTAACCGCATCTACAATTTTGCTTACAAGTATTTTGCCTATCACCCATTATTAATGCTTTAATCAAGATATTATTCTGCAGTATTTTTTGTTTGACATATAGTCAAAGTTGTTTACATTCAAAGCTCTTATAAAATTGATACAATCTTATACCCTCGATTTGTTTTACAATACAGGTATTGATTATATGCAAATATATATCCTTATGTATGTATTAAGAGTGCCAGCAAACTGAAACAGCCAACATTAGTGTAACTTACTATTTGCTTTGTTTGCACATAGTCTTTTTGGCAGAATTTCAGAGCCATGGGCAAATAAAAACATATTTTCAGCACATGACGTATCCTGTCTTGATGTTCTTCTCAGTATCAACATGTGACACACACAAAAACACACACACACACACACATATACACAGACACACACACACGCGCACACACACACAATCTGCATTAACAAGCTAAAAACATTTATTTTACAGAAGAATATGTTTCAGTTATGATAAATCGGAATAATCAGCAGATTATTTTTTTTAACATAAAGAAATGCGTACATACTCTCTCTTTCGCTCGCTCGCTCCCTCACTGACTTCCTAAACCAAAGAATGCCTCTGGGTTCTGGCCGTATCGGCCCTCAACAGATGGGCTTTTGTTGGAGGGCTGTGCTGATAGTCTGGGGGGATCCACACGCGGTTTGTGGGCGCCCCCCCTGCTCAGCAGAGTCTGCCCAGCTGCTGGGTCGCAGGGGGCTGCCAGCACCTCATGCATTCAAGACCGTCTAGTCTGCAGGGTGGGTTGTGTATTCTTTCGGATAAGGACGGGCCCAGGAGTTTCCAGACCCTCAACCTTCGAATGTGTGCGACGGGAATGAGCGATGTCCTCTTCTCCTTTCTTTGATGTCCCATCTCCTTTCTTTTGTGACCACTGCACAGACGAAGAACACTGGCTAAATATTCTAGGATTTAATCAACCACTATAGTAACCACTAAGTAATTGTATCGAGCGCCGTACCATGGCATTAAAATGACATGGTACAACATGCAATGCCATTTTATTGCATCTGTGTCAATGTCGTCAAAAATGACATTGTACATCATACAATGTCATTAAAATGACATTGTATGATAAACAATGTCATTTTTGACGACATTTGACAACGAACCTATCCGTCTCTTTTCATTTCAGGACATTGTACAACATACAATGTCATTTTAATGACATTGTTTGACACCACACACACAAATACCGTCACTCAAAAACGTCAAGAGTAAATCTATAAAAAAGAAAAGCAGGTCAATAGCGCTGTCTGCCTCCCGTCAGGCAGCGTGTGCTAAGGCATGTCAGGACGCTGGTGGCAAGGAGCAGGGAATGGCAGCGGTCAGCCTTCTCTTTAAGCC
>NC_082387.1:8901503-8978165 GCF_031168955.1 Gadus macrocephalus
CTTCACTCTGAAGGGCTTTTGGAAGTATGAGAAACGAGTCACAATAATGATAAATCATAATCCATATATTAGATTATAGTGCATCGATGCCTAAAGTGGTAACACAATCTATAGAACTTGTCTTTTTTTGACTTATTCATAGACATATTTGTGGATGCTTTTGACATGTTAACACTTTAATTAATTCACCAAAATTATGATATGATATGGTTGTGTAATGAAAGGTTCGGCCAAGACATCATGTTAAGAAATACTTATTCTTCATTACCCTCAATATTACTTCTCTTATCAGTAAGTACAATATGTTACCCTTGCAATTGTAATATAAGTACATCTATCTACAACTTTCAAGATTAAGCTGTCAAAAGTTGCACATTAGCAATGTTCTGCAAAGATAAAATACAAAGTGTGAATGTTGAATTTCGTATTTTTCTTTACAGAACATTGTTCAAAGACAGCTGGAAAATAATTTACACTTTATAGCAAAAGTTCAAGTGATTGTAGATACTTGTGTGTTTCAAGATGGGCACTTAACGTTGTGTGCCAAGAAAAGTGGAAACCTAAAGGACTATTAGGTTTTCGTTGTTCACGTAAGAAAAATAAACTTTAATGTAGGTGTCCTCACCAAGTGTTAGAAATTGTCCTCACTTTACATTCTTGACACATTAATGGTGCTCTCTTCTTCCTGGGCCTCCAAAACATGCTGCCGAAGGTTTTCAAAGTACTCATCTTCAAAAATAAATCGACCTGCCGGTGGTAAAGCCTCAATGGCCCCTTTCTGGTCCTCAGGTGCCAAGAGCTTATCAAAGCCTATAGCAGCCTCTGCGTATCGCTCCCTTACTGAGGTCCTCATCTGTGGCAAGGTCATCTTAGCGTAATGAGGGAAGCTCTGTCGACAATTACGCAGCTGAACCTTAAAACCTACTCCCTAATCGCTCTATAATTTTCCCTTGTTGATCCGTCGGGAGTCTCTCTTTCTCCTCAGTTTGTGGTTATTCCTCATAGAGAATGTCGCTGATGGGAAAACGGAGTGGTGTAGTTTTGATTTTGTTGTTTTGTCTTGTGTCCACCTCACTCCATCTAGTCTTCACTGTATTAAGCTGAGATTGGACTGCAGGCTTCTGCCGGATTTGGTCGGGGGGGGGGGGGGGCTGAGTGTACAATAAGTGAACTATAAGTGTTGCTCAGACCCGTCCCTCGACATTAACTTCTGCCGAGACAGAGCTCCACACATCCACACGTGTCGCCTTTTAACCATACTCGCCTAAAAAGTTTGCGAAACGGCACTTTGAGATCACGAAAAGATGGCCACCTGGGCACAGAGCAGAGTGCCCTGTCACCAACTTTGCGGAGCCTGGCATAAACATCGCATTCGACTCCTGTTTTGTCTGCAGTCTTATTCCACACAAAATGGTAGCGTTCCATATGTTGATGATCATGTAGGACGTAATACCAGGTTCAAAACAAAGTGTCTCTTCACTGCTCCTGTTATCATAGTCCCACCCTGAGATCCTTCTACAGTGTGTGAGGTAGGTAGCACAGCAAGCTTACTTTGAAGTCTTAAAGATTGAGTTTTACCAACGTTGCTATTAAATACTGATGAATGTACACTGCAAATGGTTTTGTAGATAGTTGTAACCACCAAACAAAACAGGTACCTTGCTTAGCTGATTCTATGCTATGGACTTAATGTGAAAAGTAAGTGTAAACAATTCTTCCCTTAGGGAATTAGGTTACGGTAATTGCCACAGAATTCCCATTTGTTGTGAGTTGCTTTTTTAATTAACTTAAGAGTGGGCGAAGCATCGGGCGACCTTATGATAGCAGAAGGTCAAGGACCATAAGAAAACTGAAGCAGATACGAAAAGAGCGGAAAAGTGCGACGGGAGGCAGCTTTTCTTTGAGGGTTGGCTCCAAAGCTGTGAAACAGTGAAAGAGGAGTCATTAGGCTATAGGAATGCTTCTAAATTGATGATGATGAACAGAGTGAAGATGTTAAGCAGAGAGATGATGCTTCGGAGAGGGATTTCAACCTTGATTAAGATGATGATGGTCATGGACAGAATATAAATTCTGCTATGACCACCACCACCCATTTTATCCCTTCCCTGACTATTAAGCTCCCAGATGAAAGCTTCTCATTGACATTATCATCGTGTGTGTGTGTGTGTGTGTGTGTGTGTGTGTGTGTGTGTGTGTGTGTGTGTGTGTGTGTGTGTGTGTGTGTGTGTGTGTGTGTGTGTGTGTGTGTGTGTGTGTGTGTGTGTGTGTGTGTGTGCGCACGCGCGCGTGAAAACTATTTTTTACCTAGAAGATGTTTGTGAAATCAGCATCTTAAAGGTTTATCGTTCCCTGTGGTCTAGTTATGCTTTTTGTTAACACGCTGGTTGAGCCCCATGTCGTTCCCTTCAAATAGACTCTCCTCTGCCCTTCAGACAGCCCCAGTCCACCACTGAGGCGTCTCGTGTTCCTTGTGTCGCGCCAGACAGTTGTCTGTTTCCTCGACTCGTTCGGTTCTCCACACTGCCTTGCACACGACTCGTCCCGTTCTATAGGTCTGATCGTTTTCCACCTGGCCGTAACATTTGTCTTGACATTTTATCCAGAATGATGTACATGTGGCTTTTTTGAGGCTGATAATAATCAAGGTATACAATTACAATCGGAATATCTACAAGAGTAAGAATAGAAAGAGATGCGCTACCAATTTTCTCAAACAACCGAACGGAGTGCAGAGTAATTATTGTAATTATTGTTCACCCAAAATTGCCATTTTTAAGCCATTCTGTGTTATCAACACACTTAATTCCTTCAGTTTGGAAGTTTGGACTATTCTCAACTCACTGTTGTTGTGCTGTGTCTTCATGCCTGCCCTCCCAACCACTAGCCAGCTCTATGAGGAGACCTGTATTGTTCTCCACCTCCTTACACTCTCTTCTCACTAGGGGGTTTGTCGGGTTGTTTTGCACTGCTTTCCAGAGCGTCTGCAACAATTTGAGTAACAACAACAACAACAACAACAACGTGTTGAAGCACAGTTGTACTTTTGTTCAATCTTTATGATAAACAGTGCATATAGAGGACCTGCCTCGGAACGCCCTCTATATGCCCCCAGGATCTCAACTTCAGACACAAAAACATGTACATACAATTATAATATGGGCCTAAGAAGGCGATGTATCGCTCTTTGCTAAAAACTTTAATGATCAGCTCATTAAATCATGACCATCTGTAATTAATGGTATACATAAGTTTTATTTTCTGAAATGGATGGCATTTATTTAACCGTTGTTCATTTTTCACATCTTAATATCATTCATATGCGCTTCCATCTGCATCACGGCGGCAGTTTGACTAATCTTAATCATGTCTGAGTGAAGTGAATGGTTCTTACTGGTGATGTTGATGCATCAGCCCTCTCCCCCTCTTTTTGGATGATAAAGTTTATATTATCTTTATTTGCAGAGACAAACATCATACTTTCTAATTCTGTCTGACCACACAGAAGAGATGTTTCTTAGATTCCACTTCATTATTGTGTCCGACGTGTGGGAAATGATCTGCAAGCTCAGTTCACAACCCTGATGGGAATCAACTTCAGGGCGGAGGTGACAAATGTTTTGTTACAACACCTGCATCTGTGTTATAAGACTATGTGTGTGTGTCGAAATCCATATAAACCTGTCAACTTCCAAGCCAAGAACATCCAGGAAACAGGTTCTACCGAAAGGGACGGAGAGAGGATAGCCGATAGAATGAACTGATTGTGTCTCGTGATGAGATGCTAAAATAATGTATGTGGGCGTCAGGAAAAACAAGTTATGTGTTAATATCATATCCAAAAAAGCTGCTACGCTTACAGGTTTTTCGCCCTTCAACAGGGGCAGTCTGCCGCCCGGTCTTAATATGTACTATTTTCATACAAACCAATGGACAAAGTCCTCCAGTGGGCATGCTAGATTCCTGAAGGTCGACGGTGTTCAACACCATACCCTCTCTGATGCCTGTAAAATGTTTAACAATATTTATTCAGGTTTCATTAGGAGGTGTCTATTTAATTATGTGGTTCTTCAATAGTACTCAGTAATTAAATTAGTAATATGATATGTTTGTTTGACATGAGGCTCCTGTTACTCCTTCTAAACTAATATGGTAATACAATTACCTCCTGTCTAAAGCTAATGCCCCAATGACTGTGTTTTACTAGTCATTTATGCCTAATATTTTCTTTGTTGGTCATACGGGTCTGGCCTTCCCCCCATTCAGACCGGATGCCAGTTCCTAATATGGGGCGGCAGGTTTGACTGTACAGAGGAGCGTCCTATGGGAACAACCAAGATGGCTGCCGTTGATGTGTCTCACGTTTGATTTCCCTGATTGGTTGTTAGGTAAACTAATTTACATAGAGAGACATTTTGGTCTGCGCCAGCTGACACACCCCTTGGAGGTCGAACATGAACATGTTCAAGACTAATACACATGTGTTAATTGGTCTGGCGACGTCAGGCTGCCTTTATGTAGAACGAATCTCTCTTCCGTTTTGTTTTGTTTGTTTACTCCCTTGGCTAATAATACCCTGAGGCTGATCCAGAGATTGCAATCGTGACCTTTTGACTGTACACCCTCTGGGACTTCATATCGTGTAATTACCATTCCCCATTAAGATACTTCCACCACGATGTATTTGTCTGTCTGATTAACTCTTATTGTTGCCAATGTGCACTTATTAGTTGGTGGCATCACTCATACATCATTGATCGCTGGTGGTTTCATCCAATTTACGGGTTTCTAAGCCCTTTTGCTGGACATCCCAGTTGGCGACCTGTCATCAAACATCCTCTCGCTTGACAAGCGACTGGCAAGAGTAGTTCAGGCACATCTGTTACCATTGAAGAACATCTATAAGCAAAATCAAAGAAATTGCATAGATGTCTTGTGATCCATGAACTTCTCAGGACCTTGAGTATGTCAAGCATGCTTTTTAAGATTTTTGGTTGATCTCAACGATCAAACGTCAAATAAATGTTCATCCTCCAGCTAGTGTGAAATGCCAACAGGCTCTCATTCATGTTGACAGGCTCTTACTTATTTAATGAGGTATGATTTTAGTTTGATCTCAATAACCTGACCTATGGACCATTTAGTCGCTACACTGACAGAGTTATTTATGCTTTTCAATATCGAGCAGACTTTATGGCCTGTGCTGTCTCTGTGGAATTTAGAAAACACTTTGTTGAAAATGTTTTTTCCAACTTTTTTCCAAAAACTGAAATGACCTTGTGTTTTGTTTGGCTCTTCTGCTCTCCCAGGCTTTTAGACGCTTGTTTGTCATTTTGATTGTTTTGTAGCTACTCCGATTCTGATTGTATGCTTTTATTTTTATTTTATTGTCAGCCTTTCTTGTTTAAACATTGATATAGAGCTGATCCAAGGATGCAGGAACCCTGAATATATGACACTACACACACCAATGACACACACCCAACAGATGGCAGTTAGGCCTCAAATACATTTCAGAAGAAGATGGTCTGGGTTAGCGCTGCCTCCTGTATGAACGCTGTTTATATCTGATCGGCCAGATGGCTTTTTGCACGGGAGTAAACCTACATGTGTCAGGTCTGCATGGGAATGTACATTTAAACAACAAAGACTCCATTTTAAAAAGTTGGCCGTTACCGGCTCCTTACTTGCCCCGCTTCTAATGAATCCCATTTTAAGATGAATGGGTTGCTTATTCAAATGATGTGTGGGTATTCACTGAATCATTAGTTAACTATTATTAGTAGTTGCTCTGATCTTGAAACACACTGGACACACTGACAGCATTTTTGAATATGCAGAATGCATGTGTGTTTGAATGAGACTTTGTGTCATTCATCTTCAGGGAATGAAGGGATTTCAAGGCCTTTTTCCGTCCAATCCCTTCATAACATTAATTAACATTAATAACATTAATTTGAGGCGATGCTTGTAATCAGGGAACTGTACAATTGTAACAAAAATTAGATTTTTAGAATGATTAACATTAATATGATGATTTATTGAATCTTTTTGACATCTAGGATGATCGAATATAATCTCTTTTCATAGTTTGATGAACATGCATTTCAGTGGATTAAATACGCATTTTCTTTGAGAGCACAGGAACATTTATGTATATATTGTTGGTGCAGCCCACGCTCCACTTTTATGTATTACCAACAAAACGAGTCACTATTTCCCACGAACACTTGGGAAGCAGTGACTGGAATGTTGTTTCCAAATAATCGGACTTAGTGGAAATGATTAAGAGTTTCCGGTGACATTGGATGTGTGTGTGTGAGTGCGTGGTGCGTATAAGTGAGTCCTCATTTTGCTTTTACCGGAATAACGAAAGCTATCCAATGGATAGCTTTCGTTATTCCGGTAAACTCCAATTCCGGTAAACTCCAACCCCACACACTGTGTGTGTGTGTGTGTGTGTGTGTGTGTGTGTGTGTGTGTGTGTGTGTGTGTGTGTGTGTGTGTGTGTGTGTGTGTGTGTGTGTGTGTGTGTGTGTGTGTGTGTCTGGTGTGTGTGTGTGATCAGTTGTGTATGTATTTATGTGTGTTATCATGTGTGTGTGTGTGTTTGCATGTTTCTGCTTGATTGGGTGTGGGTGTGTGCGTGCGTGTGTGTGGTGGGGGGAGGTCAGGTGTTGTCATGCCTGAGATTCTGGGGCCAAGGGACTGTGGAATCATCTGGAGGGAACAAACCTGTGTTCACTGAATTAGAAAGTGACAAAACTATGTCATTGCACTTCAGTAAGGGATACAAAAACAGAGCGGCAGGGGGACGTAGAAACCCATTTCCAACTAATCGCGAGCCCACACATAAAAGGATCTTTTGGAATTAGCATCAACAAAACCAAAGCTCTAATGCTGGGAGGGACAAGAAGAGTTGCATGAATTATGCATTCATATTTTAAAGGCATTTAAAAAGAGGTCACATAAATGTCTAGGCAGCCAATATTAATTTGTCAAGAGAGCAAAGCATTAATTCCGCTGTGCTCTGACTAGTGTCCTAAGGGTTTTCTGAGAGTGTGGGGTTGGAGTTCCACAGAATCACCGCCACAGTGTTCTAAAAGACTAAAACGTGGCAGAACCCTGCAGTAAACGAAACCCGAGACAACAAACAAGTGTAGCTCCCCCTGATCCAAACAGTGGGAAGTACATTTCGATCTGCATTAACCATTGGGGGCTGGAAGGGAGGGGTACTTGGTTAGTTGGTTAAGGTCGGTTTGCCGTGTGCATCAGGACAAAGTGTGCACAGTGGATTCGATAATTGAGGAGTGTTTCCAGGATATGAGGACAAAGAATTCACACACAGAGGGAGACAGGGAGATGGGGGTGAGTCAGCTCTCAGCTATGAGGGTGTGTGGCTCTCGGGATCCAATCAGGGGAGAGACGGAGGAGTTAGTGGCACCAATCAGCAGGCTTCTCCACAGAACCTCTGGGGAAACAGTGAAGGAAACTGTTTATCTTGGAAAGGGTTTTGAGTGTGTTTTACAAAAGGCTTGCATTCATTTTGATATGCTGTGTGTCTTCTAGCTGCCGAAAGCACACAGCCCGGTTTCATTCTGATTCGTCGCTTTACTTATTGCCTACTTTCCTTTTCGTTGTTAGTGTTCAATGGAGGGAGAAAAAATAACCATCGGTAATGTTGATCATTATAAATGTCCTCATTGCACTTCATCATTTTCCGACATTTGTTTTAGCCGCTTTTCTAACCAGTACAATATTATTGCCTAACATTCACCCATTCATTCACACATTCACACAGCGACGGCGGTGTCAACCATGCGAGGCGACAGCCAGCTCGTCGGGAGCAGTAAGTGCTAGGTGTCTCGCTCAGGGACACCTCAACACTTAGCTAGGAGGAGCTGGGGATCGAACTAGCCACCTTCCGGTTTCCAGTCACGCTGCTTCACCTCCTGGGCTGGCTCCTGCTGCCCGTGTAGGCGGCAGGAGGCCGAGTGGGCGGCATGGGGACACGTATGAATACGACCTGCTCAGGTCAGCAGGTCAACCTAAGGTCGGCGAATTTTCCCGAGGTGGATGAGAACATGTACGTAGAGGGAGGATTTATTACGCTAATTAACCAAAAAGGTTGGTTAAAAGGTGGGTCTAGCTGAAATGAATTAACAAAAATATGAATGATAATTAAAACCGGAGTAAATTATGGACGCTATATAAAAGATGTTGGTGTGTGTGCAATGGAAAGGCTAGATGGCTTTTAGTTACAGACAACATAGATGGGAGTATATCATATTTATTATATAACCATGGAGATACAAATGAAGGCACAGCCGGCAAATGATATACTCATGTTTGATTGAGCTATTCATCCTAACACTCATTATCCGCTGAAAAGGATATCGCTGAAATTTGACAGCATGCAGCTGGCAACGGTCTGTGGCTATTTCCCTCTGAATGTAAAAATACAAACAAACCCTGTAGCAATTTAATTCATGCATTAAATTGCAATGATGGCACCAGTATAATTGGTTCTTAGGAAATATGAAACCAAATTTGTGTGTGCATGTATTATGCATATCGTTCTATTTTGCGTGGGATTTGATTTGATTTTAAAGCATATCATCCACGATCATATTAAGCCAGGTTAATTTATCCTGTGTCAACTTTGACTTTGCAGTATTTATAAGGCAACACAACATAAACATAAATCTCCTGCGACCCCTCGGTTTCCTTGAGATGGAAAATAAAATTGAATCTCACCTGGAAAAACGGCTGCGGTAAACGGTTCAGTAGAAGGGAGATGACTTCTGAGAGAAACGCAAAACGTATGTCTTCCCTTCACACCTCTGGGCTAATATAAGCTTATTTATTTTCTCACCCAGCCCATATATCGCCCTCATTTCAGGACCAAAGCGTTTCAGAAATATACGGGTGGCCTGCCCGTCTGCCGTTCAGTCTCTCCCTGCAGATCTTTTTTTTAAATGGATGGGAAAATAAATTGAATCCAGAACATTTGGAATCCTTTTCGAATAGCGTGTTTATCAATCGACGCTTGAATGCAAAACTTGTATAGGGAATGTGAAGTGGACGTCACGCAGAGTTGAACGCCATGGCAAAGGCGGTTGTTCTGTCGGATGGGGTTCACATGGTGGCACATTGCCTATTGTAATTCAAATTGGAAAACGGATTATGTCTATTTTGAATTTTGTATCATACAGTGTAGTCTTTGTTGTGATTCTGTGAAGCTCTTCAACGCTGGACCTTAGTGCTATTAGTTGTTAGGCTCATGGATGTGTCGAAGGGCCCATTACCTACATCATGGCAGTGTGTTCCTCTGTGTTTCTGTATCAAGTATGTATGTCCTTTCCGACGAATATTGGATGCAATGGCTTATGTAGCCAATATCAATGTAAATTACATTACCTGAAAACAATTTTACATGATGCTCTTTATTAGAAATCAGTGTTGTTTTTTTGTATTTATTTCCTCCAAATGTGAAATTCTGTCTCCATTTCCTTCTTAACTGGGCGAATACTTCAGTTGGATAGATGTTGTATGAGCCAAAAGCTTCTCAATAAAAGCTTTTTTGGAGAAAAACGTTTTTTGGAAGGACTCAATGATTTCCATTTGCCCATGGGTTTTGGGACGGAAATTTACTTAATGTTGGCTCAATCTTTTCGACAAAATGTAAGTCAACAGCACAACAAGCCCGCAAGACAACCCTTATTTTTCATGTCTGTTCCCTCGACAGCTGTGTTGAAACTTCTATTGAAACTTAGTCATTATAATTTCCACAAGACCATCCCAATATGATGAGGAAACAAGTCCTGTGTGTGTGTGTGTGTGTGTGTGTGTGTGTGTGTGTGTGTGTGTGTGTGTGTGTGTGTGTGTGTGTGTGTGTGTGTGTGTGTGTGTGTGTGTGTGTGTGTTTCAAAGAGTCAGGTTCATTGAAAAAGGATTACGAGATGGCTTAAGTTGCAAAAATAATTGAGGTGCTTTTATTTCCAAAAAAAGGTACACAAGATACAAAAACTGACCCATGATCAATGCCCTACAGTCACATACACTGACTGTCTTCAAGACTGACTGACCCCCATAAACTGTGGTTGGCAGGCTTGTAAAGGCCTAGCCCCTCCCCTTAGCCAAACCATTAACCAGTTATTCAATTAACACATGCTTAATCCAAATTACACTTTAGATAACCTTCCTTCAATACACAACATAACAACTCTCACAGCATCTACCAAGTCCAACATACATATCCTACATAAACACATAAACGTACACACACGCTCATATACATATATAAGTCACCCATGAGCTAATATCAGATGGTATCTCCCACCATCATCAAATCTGAGCCACCTGCCATGCACTCTATTTAAAGCAGCCTTAAGCAAGCACTGCACTCGGGTTGCAACCTGGAATGAGTGAAGAAGGACCACGATTAGTATCAAAGGAACAATCCAATATCAAATCAACAGTTCCATTTGTGTGTCTACTTGTTGCTATTTACCTGCAGGGGATTGTGAAAGGTTATGAGCTTAAAGGGAAGTTGTATTGTAGTGCGTACTCACCACAATAACAGAAGGGAAGGATAAGTAAATTAATAATAATAATAATAATACATTTAATTTAGAGGCGCCTTTCAAGGCACCCAAGGTCACCTTACAGAGCAGAAAATCATCAGAAATCGTTAAAAACAAGACATTGTGAAAAAAAAAAAAACAATCAAGACAGTGATCAGTTAGACGTTGTGTGCGAGTTTGAACAGGTGAGTTTTGAGTTGTGACTTGAAGGTTGTAATGGTGTCTGACTGTTTTATGTGTGGGGGGAGGGAGTTCCAGAGCCTGGGTGCTGAACAGCTGAATGACCGGGCACCCATTGTAATGAGTCGTGATGTGGGGATACATAGTAGCCCAGCAGAGGTTGAGCGGAGGGAGCGGGAGGGAGTATATTCTTGGAGGAGGTTGCAGAGGTAACTGGGGGCTAGGTTGTGGAGAGCTTTGTAGGTGAGGAGTAGGGTTTTGTATTGGATGCGGTAGTGTACTGGGAGCCAGTGAAGTTGGATGAGGACAGTGGTGATGTGGTCAGATTCAATTCAATTCAATTCAATTTTATTTGTATAGCCCTTAATCACCATTACAGTCTCAAAGGGCTTAACAGGCCAAATATTTGTGACACCCCCCTTTACCCATGCCCCCACACGGGCAAGAAAAAACTCCCTTGAATCAGCAAGGAAGAAATCTTGAGAAGAAACGCAGTGTAGGGGATCCCTTCTTCCAGGGATGGTCAGGAGTGCAATGGGTGCCACAATTGGCATCAGTGTTGTTTTCGTCAGGCAAGACGAAAACGAAAATGACGTCGTCAGACCCCTTTTTTCCATGACGAAAATGAGACTAATGCCGCTTTTCCACTGCATGGTACCAGCTCGACACGACTCGACACGACTCGACTCAGCTCGCATTTTTTGCGTTTCCACCGCGGTACCATGGTATCTGGTACCTGAAGTGGCTGCTTTTTCTAGTACCTACTCGCTCTAGGTTCCAAGCGAGCTGAGCCGATGCTAAAAGGTGACGTCGGCAGACGGCCGGCGACTGATTGGCCAGAGAGTGTGACGAAGTCACGAGAGCGACATGGCAACCATGCTGGTAACATCCATAGCAGCGCCGCAGCCAACATGTTCCACTTCTCCAACTTCTTCAACATGCCAGCTAATAATAGTAATGCGATCGATGTCCTCCATTGTTGTTATGTGGGTTCTGTCCATGTGTGGGTTGGGGACTCTCTAATGCCGCTTTTCCACCGCACATGTAGCTCGACTCGACACGACTCGACACGACACGACTCGACACGGTAGCAACACGGGTGCTTTTCCACCGCAAATAGTACCTCCTGGACGTGGGCGGGGTCGGCTGCGCGAAAGGGCCGTGACGTATTTGTGTACGCGACGCAAACAACACATACGCAACCCACACATGGACAGAACCCACATAACAACAATGGAGGACATCGATCACATTACTATTATTAGCCGGCATGTTGAAGAAGTTGGAGAAGTGGAACATGTTGGCTGCGGCGCTGCTATGGATGTTACCAGCATGGTTGCCATGTCGCTCTCGTGACTTCGTCACACTCTCTGGCCAATCAGTCGCCGGCCGTCTGCCGACGTCACCTTTTAGCATCGGCTCAGCTCGCTTGGTACCTAGAGCGAGTAGGTACTAGAAAAAGCAGCCACTTCAGGTACCAGATACCATGGTACCGCGGTGGAAACGCAAAAAATGCGAGCTGAGTCGAGTCGTGTCGAGTCGTGTCGAGCTGGTACCATGCAGTGGAAAAGCGGCATAAATCGACGCCACTTCGACCTGGGCGGGACTTTACGTCCTACGTCACTCGCAATGGGTGTGCATGTGTGCGCATAGCCGTCACTCGCGATGGGTGTGCAATGTGAGAAAGGTTTTGGCTTTAGTGTCTATGGGTTGGTAATAACGGTTCTGATGATTTTTCTGATGGAAAAGTGGTCTTTTATTTCCATAATCTTTGTTCAGTGAACGCATAAACCCGTTTGTTAGTTAGCAGTTAAACAAAATGCGATCTCTTTGTTTACAGTTACCAACGACCAACTGATGATTGGGGGTTCGATTCCCTATTGATGCAAGGTTTTTTCTTTCATTTTGGACTGCACACACATCGCGAGTGCCGGATACTCGCACAATGTACACACATCACTGTCTTTACAATTTCTTGGCAACCGAAGTTTAAAGATTGTCAAGTGGTTAACTCTTGAATCGCATGTACTAAGACCTGATGGGTAGTGGTCAGAGAACAACTCATTAACGCGGGGATAAGGGGTTCGATTCCTTAATGAAGCTAGCTTTTTTCTTTAATATTGGACTGGATGTTTGTATGCCATTTTGCGTAACTTGTAGTTTATGATGAAGAAATCTTACTGGGGTTAAGGTTAGGGTAACGCTAAGGGTAAGACAAAGTGTTTTTGTAACACAATATTTCTTACAATAACAAAGTCCAAAGTTTTGATGACTCCAGTAGGAAACTTAAGATACCTAGAGAAATGCGTGAGTCCTCACAAAACATCAACAAGTCAGCAGTGTGGTACTGGGTGATCATTTCTGATATACAGTACAAAAGCTGAAACTATTAGCCAGGAGTGGGAAAGATGCAGACGCAGACGTGGGAAGCAATAAGACCAACACACAGTTGCCTGTTGCAAAATGGTTCAGAGTTTAATATAAATAGTTAGGGTTAGCTGGTATGGCGTTATCTGGTATGGCTATAGTCTAATGTTAGCTTAGTTCGTGTTGTTTCGTCATGTTAATAGTAAGTAATAGTAATTACTTACTAGTAATAGTAAGTCATTTGTAGAAATATAGCCTATCATCACAGACTGTAGGAATGTCACCCACCCTCCATCGCGTACGACACTGACGCTCGTAATCTGTAGTGCAAGGGAGTTCGTGCACAGATCCCTGAGACAAACGGCTACGCGCACACATGCAAACCCATAGCGAGTGACGTAGGACGTAAAGTCCCGCCCAGGTCGAAGTGGCGTCGATTTAGAGAGTCCCGTGTGGGTTGCGTATGTGTTGTTTGCGTCGCGTACACAAATACGTCACGGCCCTTTCGCGCAGCCGACCCCGCCCACGTCCAGGAGGTACTATTTGCGGTGGAAAAGCACCCGTGCTGCTACCGTGTCGAGTCGTGTCGTGTCGAGTCGTGTCGAGTCGAGCTACATGTGCGGTGGAAAAGCGGCATTAGACGAACGTCACCAAAGCCATATAAAGACTAAAATGTGACGAAAAATGTAGACATTTTCGTCAGACGAGAACTAGACGAGACTAAATTGTTAGTGAGTGGACGAACAAAAGTTTCAAAACATGCTTTTTTCCCGCCAACTATAATATGCGGAAAAGAAATGGAGAAATGGAGCCAGCTGCTTGTCCTAACAGTCACGCCCCCATCACACACTAAAAGCCTCGCTCGCGCGCAGCTGCGCCTGCACGCACACGGCACACACGAGTGTGCCGTGTGCGACGAGTGCGACAGTCCGACGAGTTTTCGTCGGACTAAAACTAGACTAAAACCTTTTGAGTTTTCGTCAGACTAAAACTAGACTAAAACTTTCAAAGATAGAAATGACTAAAATGGGACTAAAACTAAGAAGCATTTCGTCAAAAAGACTAAGACTAAAACTAAATCTAAAATGCCTGCCAAAAACAACACTGATTGGCATACAGGTAAATACATGTAGCCTACATCATATTTAAAAAGGTGATGGGGTTCTGGCCGGTTATCCATGAGGAGAGTCCAGGCATCCAGTCCAGCACCCGCAGCACGCTACAACTGACAGAATAGTGAATTAGAACGGAAAAGTACATAGTGGGAATGTATAATGTAATAAGAAAAGCACAAGCAAACAGAGTAGTCTTCACTACGCATCTGTTGTTTTCACACTCCAAATGCAAGATTGTAGAGGTGCGTTTTGAGCTTCCCTTTGAATAGCTCCACAGAGTCAGCTTCCCTGATCGCTGATGGCAGCCTATTCCATAAAAAGGGGGCTCGATAGGCAAACGCTCTCTGTCCAGCCGATTTCTTTTTAACCTTCGGCAATGAAAGAAGGCCGGCTCCCGAAGACCGGAGAGACCGAGAAGGACTATAAGGAATGATCAGGTCCTTCAGGTACAATGGAGATAGTCCATGCAAGGCTTTATAGGTTAGCAATAGCACCTTAAAGTCTGATCTGAAAGTTATTGGTAGCCAGTGTAGAGAGGCGAGAATAGGTGTAATATGATCAAACTTTCTCGTTCTGGTCAGCAATCTAGCTGCCGCATTGTGTACCAGCTGTAGACTCTTTGTGGTAGAGTTCGGTAATCCCGAGAACAGTGCATTGCAATAGTCCAGTCTTGACGAGACTAACGCATGAATCAGTGTCTCTGCATCCACTACAGATAACATTGATCTGATTCTTGCAATGTTTCTCAAATGGAAAAAGGCAATTCTAGTTATACTTCTTATATGCTGATCAAAGCATAGTTGAGGGTCAAACAAGACACCAAGATTTCTGACGGATGCACTCTGTGGGATGGCGAAGCCATCCAACCACAGAGAGACATCCTCAAACTTTTCCCGGTCCCGCTTCGAGCCGATAATCATCAGCTCCGTCTTCCCAGTATTAAGCTGTAGGAAGTTTTGTGACATCCAGCCCTTCACAGCAGCCAAACAGGACTCAACCTTTTGAATCTGGGCAGAATCCCCGGAATCTACAGGAATGTAGAGCTGGGTGTCATCCGCATAGCAATGGAAACTAATTCCGAAGCCGCGGATAACGTCACCGAGGGGAAGCATATAAATTGCAAAAAGCAATGGACCAAGAACCGACCCTTGTGGTACGCCAAAGCGCAATTTACAATGCTTCGATTCTGCACCCTCATGAAGCACAAATTGGGTTCTATCTGTGAGGTACGATTCAAGCCAACCAAGAGCCGTACCCCCGATACCAACATAGTGTTCAAGATGGTGAAGAAGAGTGCTATGGTCAATCGTATCAAACGCAGCGCTCAGATCCAACATCACAAGCATTGTGCTTGTATTTTTATCCAAAGCAAGAAGGAGGTCATTTACAACTCTTGTAATAGCAGTTTCAGTTGAGTGGAAATTCCTGAACCCCGACTGGAAAGGTTCGAAGAGATTATTCCTCGTCAAATAGTCAACAATTTGCTTTGCTACAATCCTTTCCTGTACCTTAGACAAGAAGGGCAGATTCGATATAGGCCGATAGTTCCTGACTAATTCAGGATCTAGGCCAGGCTTTTTGAGTAGCGGTTTTAACACCGCAGCCTTGAAATTGGAAGGAACAATTCCTGTTGAAAACGAAAGATTCATAAGCAAGAGGATAACAGGCCCCACCGTTGGAAAAAGTTCCTTAAGAACCCTAGAAGGGAGCGGATCCAACATACAAGTTGTTGGCTTTGAGGCCTTTATCACCCTTTCAAGTTCCACCAAGGAAATCGCCTTAAACTCCAAAAGAGTTGCGTCAGAGTTCACCATCCTACTTGGCAGAACCCCATCCTGCCCCACAGGATGTGTAGGATTAGCCGCCCGGTAAGCATCAATTTCCTCTCTAATTGATTGAATCTTATTCTCAAAGAAATCCATGAATTCACCTGCCAAGATCGAGGAGCCTACGGTCTGATTCTGTTTCTGAGTGAGACTCCTCACCGTGTCAAAAAGAAATTTAGGATTATTTCTTTTCAAATTAATGATACTAGAAAAGTAGGCGTTCCTGGCGATAGTCAGCGCACCCTTATAGGTGATCAGACTATTATGCCATGCAAGATGAAAGACCTCAAGTTTAGTCGAGCGCCATTTGCGTTCAAGGATCCTGCAATTTCGCTTCAAAATGCGAGTTTCTGCATTAAACCAAGGAGCTGGTTTTTTCAATGTTCGTTTTTTAGTTACGTACAGAGCAACTGAATCAATGGCAACAGACAAGGCAATGTTGAGTTCATCAGTAAGGCACTCCACAGAACCACTATAGTTACAGAGAGGTGCAAGTGAACCAGATAACTTATCTTCCATAGCTGTAATGGTTGCAGGTGTGATGCGGCGACAGCTGAAAGTAGCTTGCTGATCGTCACAGGGGCAGGATACCACCACCTGGAAAGTGAGCAAAAAGTGGTCTGATAAAGCTGAGGTGTAGAAAGAGACCACTAGCTGCGAAATGTCAACACCGCGGGTCAGAACGAGATCCAACGTGTTTCCACCGATGTGGGTTGGTTGCTGGACGAGCTGTTTGAAGCCAAGCGTATCTGTAATGGACAGAAAAGCCCTTGTGAGGGCATCAGACGGGTTATTCACGTGAATGTTGAAATCCCCAATAAGCAAAATATTGTCTGAATATGTAGCCAAATCAGCTGCAAAGTCAGAAAACTCATCCAGAAAAACTGAATACGGTCCTGGAGGACGGTATACTACAGCTAAAACAAAAGAGTCTGGAACTCGTTTTGCTTCTCGAGGAGCTGAGGTGCAGAGCGCTAGCACCTCAAAGGATCTGAAAATATATCTATTCTTTGGCTTTAAATTAAGCTTAGAATTAGATATCAGGGCTACTCCACCACCTTTCTTAACTTCTCTAGATACTTGGGTGCTAACGTAATGGGGTGGAGTAGCTTCGTTTAAGACTAGAAACTCATCTGGTTTTAACCAGGTTTCAGAAAGCCCCAGTATGTCGATCTTTTTATCAATAATTAAATCATGGACCAAGAGCGCCTTCGATGAAAGCGACCTTATGTTCATGAACCCTATTCTGAGTACTTCCCTTTTATTATTTTCAGAGGGAGTCTGGTTAACACTCAGCTCTGAAGCGGTCAAGGGGATACCGCGGTTTCGACATACTGGTTGCGGCCCTCGTCTGCGGGTTTTACACCTCGAGACAGCGCGAGGCCGCACCACCGTACATATAGGTACAGGGTTATTTTCAGAGGGAGTCTGGTTAACACTCAGCTCTGAGGCGATCAGTGGGATCGCCAGAGTTGGACATACTGGTCGCGGCCCTCGCCTGCGGGTTTTACACCTCGAGACAGCGCGAGGCCGCACCAGCGAACATATAGGTACAACACTCTCTGAAACAAAACCAACACGCTCTGAAACAATTGGTGCAATAGATACTGGTTCAGCTAACCCATCTGCTATTCTAGACTCTGCAACGTAAACTATCATGTTGCTAGCAGGTTTGCTAAACTCCTGCAGCCCAGCGTGCTGTGAGTGGATGAGTCACGCCTGACTAAGACATCTATCTATGTTTTTTGACATAATTGAGGCGCCTAACCCAGTAGGGTGTAGGCCGTCTCTCATGAGCACACCAGGGCGACCCCACAGGGAGGGCCAGTTATCTATGAAACCAAAGCCCTGCTCTGAGCTATATAGGGCCAGCCAGCGATTTAGAGACAATAATCTACTATAACGCTCATCATTACCCTTATCGGGTAGAGGGCCAGAGAGAATTAATCGATGCCGACACATCTTTCGGCATCGATTAATGATTTGGTGCGGGTGATGATCCGGGCGGCTGAGTTCTGAATGATCTGCAGTCTGTTGATGAGTTTGGTGGGGAGTCCGGTGAGGAGGGCGTTGCAGTAGTCTATGCGTGATGTGACAAATGAGTGAACCAGGATTTCAGTGCAGGATTGGGTCGGTGATGGACGGAGTCTGGTGATGTTGCGGAGGTGGAAGAATGCAGTCCGGGTGATGTTGTGAATATGGGGTGCGAATGAGAGGGTGTTGTCCAGGATGACGCGGAGGCTCTTGACTTTGGAGGAGAAGGGTACTGGGAATCCATCGATGATTATGAGTGGAGCTGGGGTGGGTTGTGATTTGGTGAGGGTGGATTTGGAGCCGATGAGCAGGGCCTCGGTCTTGTTTCCATTGAGTTTCAGGAAGTTCCTGCTCATCCAGCTCCGGATGTCTTCCAGGCACGTGATGACATCCGTCATCACGTGCCTGGCAGCGGTGGGTTTGGTGGAGACGTAGACCTGTGTGTCGTCAGCGTAGCAGTGAAAATGGACCCCATGGTGACGGAGGAGTGTGCCCAGCAGGAGGAGGTAAGTGGTGAACAGGAGTGGACCCAAGACTGACCCCTGGGGGACACCCAGTGAGACACCTGAACACCCACACTTGTGGTTGCTTAGTTGAACAAATTGTTGACTGCCTGCGAGGTAGAATGTGAACCAGGAGAGTGCAGCACCAGTGATCCAAATGCCATATAATGTCTTAGCCAGCAACTAGTGGCATGGCCTTCATGTCACTGTGTGTGTGCGTGTTCGTGCGCTCGTGTTTTAAGAAACACAACGAGAGAATCATTAGCAACATCACAGATGTGATAGCGGTATCATCATCATTACAGGTGTGAGTCCGCCCTGCCAGCATCGTGTTATACAGCACCACAGATTCACATTTTTCAGACTATATATAACAGCATTTGGAGCCGGCCCTAGGCATAGGCAGTATAGGCAAATGCTTGGGGCGCCGTCATCCGCGGGGGGCGCCGAAAACGGGGGGAGAAAAAAAATAAAAATAAATTATATAATACTACTTTTTTTTTTTCAGTGCCATTACTACTATTATTTCGAAATATTATTTAAGCCCACAGCAACATAAAGTCATAGCAAAGGCTATTAAATAATGGAGAAGCCTTTTTTCTGGGTGCCTGCCTGGCTCGTTGCTCTGTACCTGCCCTCTGTGAGGGGGGCGGGGTCAAGAGTGTGCAGTTCAAGTGTATTAATGTTAATATTTCACACCTTAGCTTTCACATATCATTCATAGGCTATATATACATATATATTCATTTCACTGCACTTTACTGGTTTTTGCACTGTGGTTAGACTGAATTGCATTGCAATGACAATAAAGTTGAATGAATCTCATCACATTTTCATTAGTCTATATTAGTCTCATGTATAGCACACCAAGCATCTGTTTTTTTATTAAAATGTAACATGCAGTCGTCACATATACTTCTCTTCTCCCTTCAGATGCACTTTTAAAATATTTCAGTACCACCCCCAGTGACACAGCATCAGGTGCTGCTGTCCCGTCTACCTCTGCACAGCCCTAATTTTGTATTTTTTTTACACTTCAGTTGAGTGCTTGTTTAATCTCTGGTTGGAACCAAATTAGATAAACCATACTACATTTAATTGTATTTACAATAATTTGAATCTGAACTCTATTATTTTGCTTATAAATGCCTTTAGTAAACATCATGCATTTCTTTGCAGTATTTTGTGCATACTTATTGTATGAGTGATTCATTGCTTGTTACTTGGTTTGTAATACGTTTCGTGTGTTTAATTTTCTATCTAAAATCAAAGAGTCTCAAAGACAAAGCTTTGTAGCTTCTCTGAGTTTATGAACATTGGTAGTCGAATTTACTGTGCGATCCAACGGGGTAGGGGGCGCCAGCAAAAATCTTGCCTAGGGCGCCAAATTGGTCAGGGCCGGCCCTGAGTGACACAGTTATCCAAGTCTGAGTGCCCACTCACACAGCACTGAAACTTTTTCTTCCTGCTGTGGGCTCGCATTCCGTTATCCATTTACATACATCTTGCATTTATGCTTACAACATGCTGCGCAGTTTTTCTACTGATACTTTGCTTGATGCGTTTATCATGCTGTTCAAGTATACACGCCGAATGAGGAAGAATAATCAGTAAAGCCTGAAAGCAAAGTGGATTGAAGAGTTCCTTTGCTCTGGGTTTCTGGTTGACACAGAAGGAACTTATGAATTTGTAACACTCCAGTGCACATTATAGGAATATAAGTAGTGATGTGTCCTTCAAACAATTATTCTGAGAAAGGGGTCAAGGGGAGGGTGCTATTCATGCTCAGCATCCTGCAGATGAAAGGCTGCATATGATATCTGGTACTTGTTCGCTACTTGTTGGCTCGATTTCCTAAGACGGTCAGGATAAAAGTACATTTAGACTGACGTCATCCTTGCTCAGGGGAATCTGTCATACAGTGTGCACCCATCATATATATATATTATAATGCATTATATATATTTATTCTACTTCGTTTATGAATGCTTGATTCTGATTGGCTGGGAGAAGGGCATTAACCCGGCAGGTTGCCCGCTGACTTGTCGGTTGTACTTGCTGCAGTGCTGACTGAGCACAGCGTCATCAAATAGTAGATCAATACGCCACTTGTATTTTTTTCTATCACAGAAATTTCAAACATTTCAACAAGTCCAATGTAAAGATAAACCTTGTTTAAAAAAGTTTCTAAAATGTGTCGGAAATCTACCAGGGTCAGTCGATACATAGTTTTGCAAGCGAGATACAATGTAGCAACTACGTTATTAAACTAGTGATCAGATGCAGTCTTGTGTGCTTGCTATAGAAACTAATTAGCTACAGCTGAGCTAACGTTATTCACCTTAGTTGTAAACATTACAGCGTTTTGAGTTTGAGTATATCTAACTATGTACTCAAGCAGAGTATACATTTAATAAGCATGCAATACGAATAAGAAAAAGCATAATTATTAAAAAAATTGAATTATTTTATTATGTTTGCAAGCAAGAAGTAGTATAAACGAGATAATCACCTCAAGGGCCATAAACAGTTTGATATGCCTGTGGAAGGTTACCGCCCTCGACTTCATCTTGGGTGGTTAGCCGTCCACGAGCCGGGCATATCAAACTGTTTATTGCCCTGCCTACACGGCCTTTCTCAATGTCGTGGAACGCTCCGTTCACTTGCATGGGCCCTTCACTTCAACTTCCGGCAGTGAATTATATTTGATAATTCAACGTTGCTAAGTATAATTCACCGCTGTCAAGGAAGGTGGACTTTTTGCCATCTTTCGTAACACTCCGCAAGTGGTCCGGTAACTTATCATCCCCAGCGTACTCGGTTGCTAAGCGACGTCAACGTCTTTGGCAGACTATTTCTCTGCTGATCAACACTACGAATGCTGGTAACAAATAAATTGTAAAAGACACCGTGTGAAGTAATTTTTTAATTTTGGCATGTAGCCTTGTAATAAGCAGGATAATGTATAGAACGTCGCCGGTCATTATCGAAAATAAGCCCCTCCCTGTCGGGGCTTATTTTCCCGATAATGACCGACGTTCTATACCTTATCTCTTTTATATATATATATATATATATATATATATATATATGTGTATGTATATATATATTTACACACACACACACACACACACACACACACACACACACACACACACACAGTGTGAGTACCCCCCATTATTAGTATTAGAATGTGTTAAATATTTATGCACAGGGAGAGAGTACAACCATCATTATAATGCCTTTTATGTATAATGGTTTAAGTACTAATAAGTTACTTGTTATAACTATTTGGGAGGCTTAATGGTGAAGATAGCAGAGAGAGAGAGAGAGAGAGAGAGAGAGTGAGAGAGAGAGAGAGAGAGAGAGAGAGAGAGAGAGAGAGAGAGTCGTTCATCATCCAGAGGAGCTATTCCTCCACTCTCATAAACTCTTCATCTGAAAGTCTTATCTCTGCCAGTGCTGGGTTTCTGTCAACCCATGCAGACCACCGCGTTAGTTCAATACTTCTACCCGAGCTGCTTGATGCGATATGGACACCAGCGATACCAGTTGCCATCGTAGCAATTCTTAAAAACGAACGACGAGGTTGGAGGAGTAGAAGGGGGAAGAGTGGAAGTGGGTCCTCTGAGATTGCACAATGTGGGGATTGTTTCCAACCCCATGATTGTTGGGCTGAAGGAGACCGCTTGTCACTGCTAATGATATTTCTCCCTCCTACGAGCAACGCTATCATCCACGGATGTCTTCTTGTGTTTCTTCCAATGTATGCCACGTATACGTAAGAGACACCCAGACACCAAGACACAGCTTTAAACAGGAACTCTAAAGCCTTAAGCGACATACAATAAAGTAAAGTAAACTCCTCTGCACTGGCTTTTATTGAGTTGTAGTTGTGGTTAGAATAAGGGGTAGAGGTTACAATTACTTACTCATTTTATCCTATCGTCTCATTTCTTCAGTCCATCTCATGTTAATTAGCAACTTTAACTACAATGGCTTCGCAATGACCACTGTGATTTATGCACATAAATTGTACATCGCTGTAACTATTGAATGATAGCAAGGGTAAAGGGATTATTGTTGTCAGTGGAAATTATGTTCCATTTGTTTATATTTTTTGTAAAATTCAAGAAAAATAACTTTGAAGGATGAAAGCTTGTTTCATCGTCTTTATTTCTGTCCCTTCAATGCATGCTCACTTATCTAATGCTTCCTAGCCATACCTATCTATTACCTTTACACATTATAGTGGTTTGGCAGGTTTGGCAGCAGTCAGCCAGACACATTTTGTGTCTAAACTTTGTGTGAGCCTGTTGGAGAGGAAGAACCGCTGGCAACAGGAAGTCCTTTGGTACGCTGCCTGTGTTTCATCAGGCCTTCATCCGAGCTTAAAGATTTAATTTCCCCATAGTCAAAGTTCATTTGCAGCAATAATGATGGTTAACACAAAGGATATTTGAGGTATTTCATGATGATGGATGTCTTTTTGTCACTGGTGTATGTGCCGTGCGCTCTTGTGTGTGTTTTGGGACTGAGTCTATGTAAATGATCTCGATACGCCAATTTTCCCCGCCGTGGTCGTTCCTTAAGTGCTCCGCCTCCGTGTACACGTGCGGTTCTTCGGCAGTGGATCGGATTTTTTGCGGCGTTTGCCTTGCACTCACATCAGCACGCAGGAAATCGGCATGGCAGGTCGACTGTACTGCATTTCTCCAGAATAATCAATTGCCATCCCACTCCGATACCAAGTAATTTTTATGTTAGCTATTTTAAGTAATATATCTATATATACATCAAGCATGACAATGGGATGGTATGGTCATACTTTTATGAAACCCAGACTCAGAAATCGTATGAATTCAAGTAAAATCTTCTTACAGTAGGACTAATTGTATTGTCAGTCTGTGAATAAGCCCACTTTCACCCGCAAGGCAACAATGAGGAAATGACGATTGAATTTCAAGAGTGAATCCCTGGTCGGCTGCACTGAGGGTCTACTGCCTGTCCTGTGCTTTGTATCCGCCCTGGGAGTCACCACCCAGGGGGTCACGTTAGCTTCAAATACCTTCCTCGTATTGTGAAGTGAGACGTTTGCATAGCTCTTCCCTAGCAGTTATAGGAATATATATAATGTATAGTTATAGGAATAGGCAGTGACAAACAATTTGACTGTTATCCTCTGAACGACATTTTGGAGGTTTGGTCTTGCAATTTTTTCTGTTGTTTGCATAGTGCTATGCCATAGTGCAAAACATTGTAATATTGATAGAAAGAATAATTGTGATTAATAAAAAAAAATGATATTTGCTATCGGACTGGTGGCATTGTTTTTTCCGGCAAAGACTGTACAGGGCGATGTGAGCATGCTTTGTTTGTCTAGGATGCTCTTTTCAGTGGTAATTGAAATGTAGGACGAGGACTTATCTTAGCGGTCACTTCTTCACATCAATTATCCACTATAAAAGGTACTGGGATCCCTAGGGGCTTGATGATGAGTGGGTTTGTGATGGACAATGAACACTGCCCGTTCCTCGGGCCCTGCAGTGATTCATGGCATTGTTGGATGCAGGTTATTTTTCATATTTTTCAAACAAACTCCAATTCCGCGCGGCAACAGAGTGCAGCTTTGAGCTGTAAATTCTCTCCCCTGAGTCGCCAAACCTACAGCTATCCTCAATGTCAGCATGGATCTCTGCTGCTACCAAGTCGTGCAGACTCCAGGGCAAAGACTTTTAAGTGTGAATCACATCTCTAACCTCTCAGATATCTCCCGGACCATACGTAGGCAGAGCGAGAGAGAGAGAGAGAGAGAGAGAGAGAGAGAGAAAGAGTGTGAGAGAGAGAAAGAGTGTGAGAGAGAGAGTTTAAGGAGGGAGAGAGAACAAGCGAGGGGGAGAGAGCGAGCAGCATCTCAGACATGTAACGGAAATGGATGTCTCTATTGAAAGTCCTGCCCTATCTTTCAGCTCTTGCCGCTAAACCCATGTAGGTGAGTCGGTTCTCACTCGCCTCATTGGGAGCATCCCGTTCTGGGCCTTCCGTCGTGAGATGAGAACGCCTAGGTAAGTGGTGAGTTAGATGACAAAATAACCCAGCACAATCAAGGCTTGGTTTGACCATTTTGGATTTGACCATTTAATGGTATAATATAAATAAAAAAAGGGGGATTTGACCATTTTTTCATAGGGGCAAAAAAATGTCCGAGTGGCAAAAAACGCTATTACCTAGCCATCGATATTCAACTATAGAGCCATGCATGGGAGAGGGTAAGGGCCAGTGCGTACTGGCAGCTAGCAGTGAACGTTCTTCCCCGTGCACTGGGCTCTCGTTAGAACGGCCTCAACCCTCCACGGGGCTCTCCCACCCCCCACGGGATCATACGTTAATTCCTGGAACAAGCCTCGGAGGTCCAATAGATGGAGTGAGGTGTCGAACGTGGGAAATTGACCCCCAGCAAGGGCCTAACACAACACGCTACAGTTCCCACTGATTGCTAAAGGGGATCGGAGGTCTCCCCCCGTCCTGACGGATGGCGAGAACAGAAGCGGGGGAGGGCAACGGTACGGCAACGCTGTCTTACCTTAGCTCTTTAATACTTTATCAACAAGGCTCCTCCGAGTTGTTTTGGTTTTTCCCAGGAACACCCTTTCAAAGCGAGCGCTTTGCGAATAAGAAACACTAATGGGACACACATTATGGTCCTCCGCTACACGTCAACATTTCATCACAGGCTTTTTCCCTCTCGCCACTCGAAATGAAACCCCCCCTCCGCCTCACCCCCCCCCCCCCCCCCCTCCGCCTCACCCCCCCCCCCCCCCCCCCCCTCGCGCATTTCCTCCCTCATAAATCTTTCATCGTGAAAAAAGGTTGTCCGTAGTAGTCCGCTGTCACAAATATAAATCGTATCTTTAATGACTGCTGTCCTCTATGACCAACGGCGACGAGGACTAACAACATGTTTTCCATCCTTTTCTATTATTCGCTTTGCCTTTTATTAGGAATAATTCATGACACCCACAGTATATCAATGTGTTCCCGGTCTTGTGCTCTGGGAGGCAGCCCAACAAGGGGATTGTAGCGCTCAGTATCAACAACGCATGGTAGCGCTCGGCAGGCTTGAAAAATAAACCTGTGTGTGTCGATGGCTGTTTGTGGCCCTGTGTGTATGCGTGAGTGTGTGTGTGTCTGTCTGTCTGTCTGTCTGTCTGTCTGTCTGTCTGTGTGTGTGTGTGTGTGTGTGTGTGTGTGTGTGTGTGTGTGTGTGTGTGTGTGTGTGTGTGTGTGTGTGTGTGTGTGTGTGTGTGTGTGTGTGTTTTGTGGCATCCCGCCACGTGGTCCTCGGCCTGGACGGGCCCGGGGTACCGTGGAGGACGGGGTGTACCACCCCCACCCACCAGCCGGCGAGGGAGAGCAGCCCTTTCGGCACCCCAATCAGGGTGATCGGGGGACACCTGGCCGAAAGCACGGGGGCCATTTTAAAAGGAGGCACAGCACAGCACAGCACGGCTCGGGTGCAGGAAGGAAGGGCTCGTGGCAGCGAGAGAGCCTAGAGGCCCACGGAGGCCCTAGAGACCGAGTCTCCGTCATTGTTGGTTTGTTAAGTTGGTTGTGAATAAACGCCTGAAATGGCCAAAACCCCTAAGCCAAGCGAGTTCTGTCCGTGGAACCCGGTCCAACCGAGGACCGGGTTACCACACATGGTGGAGAATGCAGGCACGAAGATCCCACTACGACCCCCCGCAAGAGACGCTGCTGCCGCCGCAAGAGACGCTGCTGCCGCCGCAAGAGACGCCGCCGCCGCCGCAAGGGACGCCGCCGCCACCGCAAGGGACGCCGCCGCCGCCGCCGCCGCAAGGGACGTCGCCGCCGCCGCAAGGGACGTCGCCGCCGCCGCAAGGGACGTCGCCGCCGCCGCAAGGGACGCCGCCGCAAGGGACGCCGCCGCCGCAGCGGGAGAGAAGGCCGCAGCGCAAGGCCGGGACGGGGCTGCGCCGCCGGCCGGCGCGGACGTGGGGACGGGTCGGCCCTGTATGCTGGCGACCTGCTGGGCGCAGGGAACATCTGGTAGTCCGACCATCCCGGTGCGGGTGATGAACCAGGACACGCAGGCCCTCCTGGACACCGGCAGTGCAGTTACCCTCCTTCGCCCCGACCTGGCAGGTGGGAAGGCAGGGGAGCCGATGGAGGTGGCCTGCGTCCACGGGGACACCCGGACCTACCCCACGTGTCACGTGGTTGTCCGCACCACACACGGTGTGTTTACGATCCGGGCGGGGATTGTCCCCCACCTACCGGCCCCCGTGGTAATCGGGAGGGACTGTCCGACTTTCCGCCGGTGGTGGGACCCGGTCCTAGAGTCCCGGGGCAGGAGAGATGCGGTCGCCGCCGCGGCAGGAGAGGCAGCTGCCGCCGGCGCAGCGGGAGACGAAGCGGCGGGAGACGAAGCGGCGGGAGACGAGGCGGCGGGAGACGAGGTAGCCGGAGACGAGGTAGCCGGAGACGAGGTAGCCGGAGACGAGGTAGCCGGAGACGACGCTGCCGGAGACGACGCTGCCGGAGACGACGCTGCCGGAGACGACGCGGCCGGAGACGACGCAGCCGGCGCCGCAGGAGACACCCGGCCCCGGCGAGACACCATCCTGGGCGGGTCCCTCGGCTACCTGGGGCTTGGACAAAGGGTGGAGGAGTGTGGCATCCCGCCACGTGGTCCTCGGCCTGGACGGGCCCGGGGTACCGTGGAGGACGGGGTGTACCACCCCCACCCACCAGCCGGCGAGGGAGAGCAGCCCTTTCGGCACCCCAATCAGGGTGATTGGGGGACACCTGGCCGAAAGCACGGGGGCCATTTTAAAAGGAGGCACAGCACAGCACAGCACGGCTCGGGTGCAGGAAGGAAGGGCTCGTGGCAGCGAGAGAGCCTAGAGGCCCACGGAGGCCCTAGAGACCGAGTCTCCGTCATTGTTGGTTTGTTAAGTTGGTTGTGAATAAACGCCTGAAATGGCCAAAACCCCTAAGCCAAGCGAGTTCTGTCCGTGGAACCCGGTCCAACCGAGGACCGGGTTACCACAGTTTTGTGTGTGTGTGTGTGTGTGTGTGTGTGTGTGTGTGTGTGTGTGTGTGTGTGTGTGTGTGTGTGTGTGTGTGTGTGTGTGTGTGTGTGTGTGTGTGAGGGAGCACTAAGGTGAGGGGGCCATCAGGTGAGGGGGCCATCAGGTGAGGGGGCCATCAGGTGAGGGGACCCTCAGGTGGGGGGGCCCTCAGGTGAGAAGTGGGTGGTGGGTCCGGTGGACTTCCTCATTCTCTCCTTTCATGGGTTTTTATTGTAGGAGGTATTAAAAACAACCTGGTCTCACAGGAATCCGTGAAATGACTACGGACGAATAACTCGAAATCCGTGGACCCATCGCGGAAACACGCCGATTTCCGTGATGTGGCCACGGAATTCGCTCCAATGCAAGTTAATGACGCTGATGTTCCGTGGCTCACACACGGATCCCCGTTTCAACGAGCGAGTCGACCACGGGGGCTTAACTCAAAACCCGGGGTGGTCTCACTGAAACACTTAAATTGTCCTTGTTGTGTCCACGGAAGTTGCTCCAATGCAAGTAAATGACAATGATATGGCACACACACAGATTCCCGTTTCAATCTGTGTGTGTGCTCCCGTTTCAATCTGTGTGTGTGCCACATTTGACCACAGCGGGGGCTTAACTCAAAATCTGTGGTGGTCTGACGGAATCACTTCAATTGTCCTTGATGTGGCCACGGAATTTGCTCCAATGCAAGTAAATGACTGTTATTCCGTGGCTCACACACGGATATCGGCGTGTTTCCGTGATGTGGCCACGGATTTCAAGTTAAGCGTCCGACCGTAGTAATTTCACGGATACCATGTTGCAACAAAAATATATTAACCACTACTCTTGACCAGGAAATATCGCTATTTTTTAAGGTTTTGCTCCAGTGTCCTGGAGTGACATTGTATTCCTTTGAAATAAATCATTAAAAGAAAAACACACAATGAAAGGAAGTGTAATCTATTATTTATTTATTTCACTTTATTCCAGTGTCCTGGAGCTCCTTTGTAGTGGGTCTCACAAAGCAAATGTTAGATTAATACCAAAGTTGTAAAGCTTGATGGAAGAACAGCTCAGATTCGTGGATGAGGCCTCTTCTCTTCCTTTTGCTTTGAAATAGTTTCAAGTCAGGGGGGACGGGATCTGAAGGCGCGCACTACCATGAACGGGTCTCGATGGGGGACCCCCGGACCCGGAGAACATCACCGAGCGTTATTTGACTTACCATTGATCGGAGAGAAATGCTGTCATGGCTCAATCTTTCCAAAATGAAAAGAGACATGTCAGCAAACCAAAAGCACAGATCCCAAATAGCTATTTCCCGGTCGGTTTGTTTGTCCCATGTATGCAGGTCATTTGCACTTGCCATTAGGGAATTGCACTTGTTCTTCCATAATTGCTAACAAAAGGACTGTTAACTAAAATGATAGCATCATCTTCCCATTGTCAGTATCCCTTCTTGGCCAACAGTGAACCCAAAGCCAGCAATGTTAACCCAAACATGCCCTGTAGACAGAGACAAAGGGACTTGAAGCCCAACCTGTGTATTAGACTGGCCACTATAGAAAAAAAGAATTATTCTGAAACCCCCATCTAGTTTCTCTGTGTCTGGACGAATAGCTCTGCAACAAAACAGGAAACCCTTCGTAGCCCCAGCTCCCTCGTAGATTCCAATGCTCTGTGTGTGTATGTGTGTGTAGGTGTGTGTGTTTGTGTGTGTTTGTGTTTGTGTTTGTGTGTGTGTGTGTGTGTGTGTGTGTGCGCGTGTGTCTGTGCGTGTGTCTACGTGTGTGTGTGTGTGTGTGTGTGTGTGTGTGTGTGTGCCTGTGTGTCTGTGTGCATGTGTGTGTGTCTGTGTGAGTGTGTCTGTGTCTGTGTCTGTGTGTGTGTGTTTGCATTATCCATGTCTTACAAAGAAGAATAGAGAATCAATTATGTTATGTGAATGTATTCCTGAACATTTCAAGGCCTGTCTATTATTTGTTAATGAGTTTCTGTGGTGCTGTTATTTCGCATGGTGAAATGTATACCGTGCGTCTGTAGCATAGATAACCTATCTTTGAAAGACAGTTTAGACATACATTGTCGCAGGCATCCAAACGACACACAAGCACACACACACACACACACACACACACACACACACACACACACACACACACACACACACACACAAACACAAACACAAACACACACAAACACACACACCTACACACACATACACACACAGAGCATTGGAATCTACGAGGGAGCTGGGGCTACGAAGGGTTTCCTGTTTTGTTGCAGAGCTATTCGTCCAGACACAGAGAAACTAGATGGGGGTTTCAGAATAATTCTTTTTTTCTATAGTCACTGTAGCTTTTTATGTTAAATGGCATCATTATATCTAATGATGCAATCATTACAAATTGCCTTTTAACTAATGAATATGCAGAACACTGAATTTGTTTACCTTTACGTGAGACAACAGATATAAAAAAATACACATTTAATTTTTCTTAAAGATAGATTATTGAATGCATAACTGCATGTGCTAGCAGGGGCGTATGCCACATGTGCAGAGTAATGGTGCAGTCAGCAGGAACAGCTATTGTCGTAACAGCAGTCGTTGGCACAGAATTAAGATGGAATTGATTAACCCTGCCCCCCCCCCCCCCCCCCCCAACAAACACAAACACACACACGCACACAAACACACACACACACACACACACACCCACACACACACACACACACAAACACACACACTGCTCCCCACACCGTTGTTGTGTCGGTGGAGGACCCCCTCCTCGTTATCGTTAGTCAGACTAGCCTCTTTCTTCTCCTTTTTTTTGCAGAAAGCTAAGCAGCCATCAGAAAGAGCTACGTGGCTTACTTCTAACTCGGCATGGGGTTCACTCTTTCATCGTCCATACAATTAGGGTCAGGTTTATGGGTGTTTGAGGCCAGCAGAGAACTGTTTGAGTAAGCTCATGAGCCTGGGCAGGGAGGGAAAAGTGCAGACTCGACTGACAATTAATCATTGTTCTACCGAGTGCTTACGCTCTAAAGTAAGGGGGATTTCACTTAAACCGACAGCGTATTGACGGGAATAACATAATAATGTAACCTAATAACTGACATCGACTTACCTCCTGTTCAGCTTGCCTCTGTGCCTTATTCTACGGGAACAGATTCTATAGACTGTTAGTCGTCATAGAACTGTAATGACATACATTTAAAAATAAATGCAAATTAAAAAGCTCTTTACACTTTCAGAATTGTTCATGCTCACGTCAGTAACAGTTTCATTGTTCATGAACGAACTAGAAAAAGTACAATTTCATAAGAAATGTTGGTGTGCTTCCTGCTTTTAATAAAGTTGTTAGAACCTGGTATATTGAAAATGTACAGTCGAGCGACGTGAAGTAGTACTGCATTTTTATGTAGGGTGTGATGTGTTGCCTCCCAGGTGTTTTTGATGACTGCTAGGGTGTTAGCTAGTGCTGGATGCTTGCGTTTGGTGTTTCGCCTGGTTTCTATGGTGTTCAGGTATCTTTGGTACGATCGGGGTGGTTGTTTGGATGTCCCAGGTGGTTGCTAAGGTGATCCTGGTCTTTGTAATGGTTGTTCTAGGTGTTCTCTAGGGTGTTCAAGTTGGTTATAGGGAGTAAAGTAAGTGTCAATACTTTTCAAAAATGATAAATAGTATACATGTTTTGAGACATTCCATAAAAGTTTAGATATACACAAAAAGTATGAAGGAGGAATTTGGGAAGAGTTATAGGAGGGGCAGTAAAGAGCCCTTGGGGAGAGCTGGTGAAGAAACCAAGAAGAAGAGGAAAGACCAAGAAGCTGGTGGTGGATTACCAATGGAGCAAGCAGAGGTACCAGCTCCCGACGGCTTCCAAGAGGAAGCGGTAGAGATGGACCCAAGTTCCTGGGAGTGAACAAACATGGCCAATAAACTGGACCGGAGGCCCTGTGCAGGACGAGAGCAAGATGTTCCTGCTCAGGAGGTCCAGCGCCTTTCATGCGTAGAAGAACGCCGCCTTTAAAAAGCTGCTGCCGATCTTAAACCAGCCAGCCAGTGTCCTCTCATTGCAATTTATTGTTGGAGGAGGTGACACCAACACATGTGATGCCAACAGACTGAACACGATTGTCTGCTGTAGAGGACTGCTAGCTCTGTAGCTGGAGCTGAACTGGACCATCTGGTGTTGGTTGCAGAGGGGATGATGAGTTAGAGAGGCTGGACGCTACCCCTTTCCATCCCCGAAATGGTGAGTTAGCAAAGATAAGGAGCACATTCAGCCCCAGACTCATCCCTACTTGGCCCGCCACAAAGCCAGTCCATTGTGCCAGTAGACGTCAGGCTCCACAACCGAGGCTTGACCCCCCCATGAGAACTGTCTGTGACTTACTTCTCACCCTTAACTACTGCATCCTGCATGGAGTCCTGCGCACATGCGCATTGACTCATATACTCAAATACTTATAAGATTATAAATGAATATATGATCATGTATTAATTTATAATCGTGTATGCATTTGATAAATACAGATTGATAGGTTAGGTTAACCCTATTCAGATTTATTGACGGAATTTTCTGCGTTCCCTAATTTACTGTTTCAGAGATTCAGTGCAGACGGGCAAGCCGCTCAGTGTATTACTTATTTACTTCACTTACTTATTTATATATTTGTATTCTCATTCTTGAATGTACCTCTACTGTGTTTTATGTGCATGCTGTTGCTGCCATGACACATGGCATAACACAGCTGATCTTAGCGTTTTTTATTTATGCTTTTGTCTTTTTTCAGCGGTTAAAGATCAACATCATGTCGTTGCACCGTGGGGCCAACGGTTGCCAAACTGTTCAATGGAAGTAGTACGTGGACAGAGTTTGAAGCCTTAAAAAAAACAAAAACAATAACAAAGAAATAAAATAAATAATCGTAGTGTTGACCGGAGGCGAGGATCTGTCTTCCACTCTGAACCAGACAGGCGATGGTTTCTAATATGTCCCTTTGCCTCCCCCCCTCCTCGATGCGTTGGAATGTCCCCTTTCTCTTTCTGCACCCAGTCATTTTATTGCCATGTTCTCTGTTATTGCTGGCATCCGGGGAGGACCCCACTGCTGACCCCATGCAGCGGGGGAAGGGGGCTGATGATGGGTGGTGGGGGGGGGGGGGGGGGGGGTCACTCCCGCCTCGCAGCACAATGTCATCCCCGACATAACTTTGCTGTTAAGACGTCACAGAGTCATTGTGGCCCCGGACATTTTCTCCTTCTTTTTTTTTTTTTTCTGGTGTGCAGACAAAGCTTGAAAGAGAGAAAGGCCAACAATTGAGATGCCTTCCCTGAATTGCCTCGACCGCGGCTCTTTTATAATGCCGGGGTGGGGGTCAGCTTTGTCCCAATGCTGGGATGGGTGTCGTTTTTAGAAAAGCAACTTTCAAAGCACATACCTCTGTCTTGTAATTAGGTTGTTAGCCCCTCCTCTGGTCGGGCACCATGACGTCTCCATTATCATTGCAGTCAATGAGTCATTGTTTTTTTATGCATTCAATTAAGCGCTATTATGTCTATTAAGTCTGAATTATAAGTGTCCGTTCAACTGTGATTACAGAAACCAACAAGACCAAGGAAATGACCATATTTTAACGGATTTGGATATTATGAATCGACTTCAACAATTAAACCTTTGGTCCTCATTTATTGAGGCATATCTGTTAAAAAAAACCTCGGAGCTCAGTTTAAAATCTGATCTGCTGGTCTGCATTAAATGTCAATCTACCACATTTTGGTCTTTGTTACAATGTGTGCTTGAATAATTAAAGTGAAAACGGCAAATACAATTTTTATTGAATCAAACACAGGGGGTCTGAACAGCAGGAATCGACGAAGAAAATAAACATATTTTATTCCCATGAAAGAAACGAGTCTTCAGCAAGTTAATTTGGAGAAACCTTTCTCTAAACCCCATTCTGTGATGTGGATAGATACCACAGCAGGAATGTAATCTGTCTTCCAAGCCCCCCCTATCCCCTTCCTATTAAAGATTTTATTTTTCACATTTTGAATGAATAATTTATACAAAGGAATGGGGAGAATCACTATAACTATGCATGGGTCAAAGTTCCTCGCCATTTTCTGAACCAAGAGACAGCTTGCCTCAGCTAACCATGTGAAGAAGAAGAAATAAAGCAAAGAGATTTTCTCTTGTCTTTCCTTTCCCTTCTCTCTGGCCACCACATCCACAGGGATTCTGCTCTGTAGGCCTTCTTTCAGCTTGTATTAAGTGATTCATTGCCAATTAAAACAGCGTCTGATTTGGCGGCGATCGCTGCTAGTGAGGAAAACCAGATGTTCCTAACTGGACAGTGGATGAAGCCCGCAAGAGGAGCTTTTTTTTTTTTTCTTTCTCTTGGAGGGTCAAGGAGGAACAGGATGTCGAAAAAACTAACAAAGCAGCAAACCTTGACAATCAACAAATGCGCCCCCCCCCCCCCCCCCCCCACCATGCACCCAGTTCCTCTCCCGTTCCTGCATGTTTAGTACTCTATCTCTCCATCGCTCTGTCCCTGACCGCCCCCCCCACCGCAACTTACACCCCCCCCCCTCCCTTTTCCTTCTTCTCCTTCTCTTGTCTCCTGTTTTCACATGGTCTCCAAACGCCCATGTCCTTCTTTCACTCTCTACGGGTCTCCTTTTCTCATGGAGGTGTTGGCCCATGAGGACTGCAGATGTGTCACTTTAATCAGGCTCCCTGCAGGCATCTCACCCCTCTTAAGCCGACTGGCCGTAACACAGCCCCCTCGCCGCAATGATGGACTCTTTTAATTACGCACAAAAGAAAAACGATATAATGCAAACAGAGATGTACAATTAAAACAAAATTATTATTTTTATATTTGAACCAAACACTTCAATGATGTCAGTAGGATAACAGTGACTGTGATATATATATATATAGAGAGAGAGAGAGAGAGAGAGAGAGAGAGAGAGAGAGAGAGAGAGAGAGAGAGACGGAGACGGAGAGGGAGAGGGAGAGGGAGAGAAAGAGGGAGAGAGAGAGAGACGAGTGCTTTGACACAGTGATCTAACTGCCCTTTGGTTTTGGCCTGTAAAAGCAGTGATATACGATCATGTGTCGTCCATGTGTGATCCAGCTAATGACCTCATAGGAATCCAAATAATGCCATTAGGATCCTCCATATAGTACCAAATCATGGAAGGGGAGGAATTGACTTGTACATTGTGGATATGTGCTCCATAGCTCAAGGTGGTTATTTTCAATTCAATTCAATCTCAATCAATTCTTTATTTTTTGCTCAATAACAGATGTGGTGCCCGGATAAAGGAATGCTCTCATGGCCAACCAGTAGCACAAAGAAGCCAAACAACATATGTCTTCAGGTTTAGCTACATTGTCTGTCGTTTATCACCTTGTCAAAAATAGCTGTTTGTGATTTCAGTAGCTGCCTCAGCATTCATGTATTTGCTTGTAAAAATTATAAACAAACTTGCCAAACTAGACCTTACCGTTTGTGTTTTAGTGATAATGACCCTCTTCAAGTCTCTTAAGAAAGGTTTGTGGTGACAATTAATATTGCAGACTCATTAGCTCCAGCACAATCGGGATAAAATTATACAGGTCAAGTTTTGAAGTCGTTAATTATTTCATCATAATCATCGACGTTTTTCTGCGGTATTCGTTCGTCTTTTATTCTATTTTTGCAAAAATGTGGTAATTTATGAGAAGGACTAGATTTTTTCCTGGAAGGCAAATAAAATATAGCCTATACATTATAAAATATAAGTCAAAAGTCATACCGAACACAGCATGACTCGATATCAACGATGAAAAATATCGGCGTAAACCACGGGACAGCTATTGCGCTCTGACTTCTCCAGAAGTGAATGAGTTCTACCCGTTCTACCGGCAGGAGTTTCCCTGAATCCCCCCCCCCCCCCCCCCCACACCCCTCGCCCCCCGCCCTTCTGCTTGTCTGCCCACACACCATGTGTTCATGAGGAAGAGGGAAGTTTGTGACGTGGGGCAGGGCTTGTCTGCCGTTTATTAGTCAGAGAGCAAGGAACCAGGTTGCAAGAGCTCACTACTACTACCCACTCTGTCGGGTCAGAGAGAGCTCCCGGGACGAGGGATGTTTTTATACTACAAAACGTTCTAGTAGAGAGACAGTGAACAGAAACACAGACCGGGGTGTCGCAGCTGTATTTCCTGTTGTAATTAAAACTTTTTTAACTTTTTTAAAGGCCAGTTGCATTTCAACTGAAGTTGATGACTTGGGTAAAGCGCTATCAATTTTCCGTAGCCCATTTCGATAAGTGTGACAAGAGTTTGTCTCTTATTTTTATTTTTTTTAAAAAACTTTTGGAAAGTAGGATTTTTCCACAATTCTGTGCATTTTACTAGACTCGTGATGGTTTTCCTATCACTTACGTTACTTTTAGGACTTTTAGCTAGTTTGACTTCAGCTGAAAAGGTAAGGAACTACATCGCTGTTGGGCTATTTATATGTAGTGTGAAAAAGGGAAATTTGTCTTATCACAAAAGTTGCCGCGCAGTTGACTCGTAAGTGAAACGTGCGCTTGTGTCCACTACACATGCATAACAAGCCTTCTGTTCTGCATGCTATGCTTTAAGCTACTGTTATACATCTGCATGCTCCTCTGTTTTTTTCAAAAACATCTTATATTGCACTGGTAAAGTTTTTGGTCTGTTACATAACAAATGGCAGGGAGAAGCGATCAAAATTGGTAAACAGCATACAGTAAACCAGTAACACCTTTTCTTATGATATGATATAATATAATATAATATAATATGATATAATATAATATAATATAATGTATTAATATTGTTATTTTTTCTCACAGGCTGGTGAAGTAGAACGAGAGGGTGAGTGTTTATTTTTGAAATACTAGAAGGAAAAAGTCTGGCTGCTGAAATAACAGGATATCTCGGGTGCATTAAGATATATGTGGTAGTGGGGAGTTTGTATGTGGGACACTGTAGGACTCTGTAACCCTCCACACCACACACACACACACACACACACACACACACACACACACACACACACACACACACACACACACACACACACACACAGCAAACACAAACATATCCCAGGACACACACACACACACGCACACACACCAAACACCAAACACACAAAGTAGACTTCTATTCCCTGACCAAGAGGCCTCAAAGGCTTTGTTATACCGGAAAGAAAACTCAATTTCTAAATCCTGTCCATCTGTTTTCCATCGTGAGGTTAAGCAATGAGGGAGCTGCAGCACTGTCTGCCCTGGTACAAGACGCACTATCTCGTGGACCCAAAGGGAGCGCTTGTGTCTGATAGGCTCCCACCTCACCTCTTCATGCACTAAAGAGGTGTGAGTAGGGGGCACCTGTGAGTAGGGGGCCGGAGCTGCAGGGAGTAGGGGCTGGGTGGGGGGGGGGGGGGGGGGGGGGGGGTGGGGGGGGGGGGGGGGGGGGGGGTTCTGCCGTTGGACTTTTAGCTTCAGAGACCCTTCTGAGGGTGCTTTGTATGAGCAGTGAAGGAGTGACCGTATGAAAGCAGTGAGCGGATTCCTTTGGTTTGCACTTTGCAGCATGCGATGTTGGCACTGTGGAAAATAGTGTCCCATCGGCTGGTCGGAGAACGTCTTTTACGTTTTGATTAAACAAATGAAGCTGTTGGGATAATATGGTTAGGCAATGCACCGTCTCCGAAACGTGTGTTTTGACTTGGAGATAGAGGAGCGTGTGGAAGTTACGTCGCAGCACACCCTCTGGATGCGATGTTGACATTATTAACTGATCATTTAGTCAACCGACACACCAACCACCAACAACCACCTACTATCCATCCCACCCCACCAACCAACTAACCAACCAACCAACGTTTGGTAAAATGCCATACATTTAATTCCTTACACAAAGTTGGTCCTTGTATAATAGGTTATAGCCTCCATATTTTGTTTTTATTTTGTAATATGTGTTATTGAAACATATTCTGCTATGGTTCAACTCATCATTGGAAGCGGACATGTTACCAAATAGACCAAAAAAGCCCTTAATGTTATTTGCACTTCTCAAAAGCAATGCGTGCTTTCATAGTTATTGCATGGAGCAAAGTGCTTATTAAACCTTGTAATAAGATTATAGTGGTGGCTCTGCTAATACTGCTACCTCTTCCCAGACCCATTATTTTACAAGCCATCAAAGTGACATCTGTCTTTCTTCCTATTTCAAACAGCCGTCATTCCTGTCCTCAGCATTTTTGCGTTCCCCGATTGTGTCAACAGCGCCGGCACTATGATTTGTAAAGCGTGTCATTTCTTCACAGGACAAATTTAGTCTTTAACAATAACACCTGCTTGCATGTCTTGTAGTTAGAAACAAAAATGAAAAGGGGCTGATATTCGTGAAATATTTCTGCACGCGTATCAGTCTCTATAAACATTTCAATTTGTCTTTCGCTGGTTCAAGTGCACAGGGGAAACCTGCTCCTAGATATCCTTTGAACCCAGAGACCCTCTATTATTGGCGGTAAACCTCCTCTTGTCTGTACACGTACGATAATGCATACACAAATTAATTGGAATGGACCAACCTAACACCAAGGCTGAATAAGGTAGCTGCTGGCTGCCGTTTATTATTGCCTTCACTTTTGGACAAACAATGTCCCCCAGAAGGGTCGGTGGTACTGGTCATATATGTAATAATGAGAATAGTCATGGTCATAGTAAAGTCAACCACAAGATATTTGACTATTAGTAATTTAGGAGATGCTTTAAAGTATATTGAAAAATGCATACACATTTGATTACGAAGCAGGTATGAGTAAGATGTTTACAGGTAGACTGCGGACGTTGGGGTTTGAACCCCAACACTAAAACGTACTCTGTCTTGGACACACCCTGCCATGGCCTTCCTCCTGCCGCCTCCAGTACTACTTATCTTTCTGCCTGAGTGTTGACACTGTCTTACCGCCTCTGGTGGGTTCTGTGGTCATCCTGTGTTAAACCATGACCCCGATGTGTCCCGAAACAGAGCTGCTCAAGAGCCGGCTGAAGGAATATGGCCTGGTCACTCCCTTCAGCACCGACGCCCGCGGACACTACCTGTCACACCTGCTCTCGGCCAATCACAAGCAGCGCGTCCGGCGGGAGGCCTTCCCCTCCGGGGAGCCCCAGCAGACGCTCTTCTTCAACATCACCGCCTTCGGCAAGGAGTTCCACCTCCGCCTGCGCCCCAACGACCGGCTGGTGGCCCCCGGGGCCAAGGTGGAGTGGCACGGCAACGATGGCGGCGGAAGAGAGAGCGAGGACGACGGCGGCGGCGGCGGCGGCACTGGCGACATGGGAGAGGGCGTGAAGAACCGAACCGGGCCTGGGGGAGCTGAGCGGATACTGAGGCGAGAGCTCCTCAAGACGGACTGCACCTTCATCGGCGACATCACAGATGTTCCCGGGGCTTCGGTTGCCATTAACAACTGTGATGGGCTGGTGAGTCTTCGCTGTTGTTCACACCCTCTCCGCCCCTCCCCCCCCTCTCATTCTAACCCCGTCTTCCCATTACGAAAGTGACATGACCTTGTCGTCGATTGTAAGGAGGTTTAGATGTCTATAACTCCCTGGTGGAGGTCCCTTTTCTTTAAAAGCCGCGGGCTGGCATTTTAACTGCACATTGTTCTCGATATATTCCTCAAGTGGAATGGACCAAATAGCTTTTGTGCTGAAGTTTGTCCCGGGTGAATGACTACCCATTACTGCCACAAATACGAGGGCATTTCTGTTTCCCTCGCCCTCCAACCATTGCCTCGCATGCAGCATGGATCTCCTTTTGTTCTTCACCACAGTGAGCAACCCCGCCACGCCCCTCTCATAAACCACTTGAACAGTAATTGACGAATGATTTAGGGCTGTTAGGAGTTGCCAAAGGTCCCAGATACCTACACTCCCGTTTAACAACAGTGGCGGCGTTTTGGCGTAATTTACTCTAAAGCTTGGGGTTTCAACTGAGAGTGATGAGCGCATATGAAGCACCCTGAAATGCCTGGTATACATTTTTTTATATTGAACCAGTTGGTGGTGTTGAGGGCTAGTGTTATGCCGATGTACTAGGTTGTTGAAGACCGCTGGCAAATGTTAATCGTCGAGGCTTTGTGTGTGAACGTGAACACCTGTCTTTGCGCACGTGCTTGCAAATGTGTGTGCGCGTGTGTGCACACGTCTTGTGTGTGTGTTTGTGTGTAAGTGTGTGTATGTTTGTGTATTTGTGAACAGCACACGTATGTGTCCATGAGTGCAGAAGTGTGTGATTTTGTGTCGTGTGTGTGTGTGTGCGTGTGCGTGTGTGCATTTGTGTGTGCATGTCAGTGTTTGTGTGTGTGCTATCCCACTGTGGCCACTTGAAGGTGTGATACGACAACATGGTGTGAAAGAGAGTAATTCCGCAGGTTTCTCAGGACCTCAGATAAACACAACCCAGAAGTCTCAAGGCAAAGCACATTCTGTTTGGGGTGTTTGTATTTCATCTGTGTGCGTGCGTGCGTGCGAGCGCCGGAGTGTGTGCGTGCTTACAATGAAAGTGTAGCAAATGTTGCCCATGCTGTGGAAATCAGGGGAGTTCCACTCCTTTAGTGACGATTGAAAAGAAAAGATTGAAAAATGCAGGTAGGCTTGCTGTGTTTCATTTTTACAACAAAACTAACTAAAACATTTTCGGACTTGCTCGGACAATTCTATGAAGGCCATTCTATTTCTGTTTCCCGTCTTGTGTGTGTATGTGTTTTTGTGCACACGTATGTGTCCATGAGTGCAGAAGTGGCTATAGCATTGTTGACATCCCAGGTCCGGGACTAGAGGGAGACGGTGTGAAGAATCTCTTCCATATATCTGGCAAGTCGTGGGGGGCCGGTGCGCCGCGCCCTGGACAGACCCCAGAAGGCGCTGGAGGTGGAGTTATGCAGGGTTTCCTGTTTTGCTTCAGATATATTATTGTATAAGTTAAATGATGGAGGTTTTAGAAGTGGATTTTAACAATGAGTGTGTTTCTACAATGGCCGTTCTAATTCACAGGTTTGTCCTGAAACCTTTACAGTCACTTTGTCTAAGGTTGTTGTTGGTGTCAGCTGACAGATGTTCTAGTTTATAGCCACCTGCTACTGGAGAAGTTTGCTTTTTTGCCCTGGCGGATTTTCAGTTTGCTGTTAGCCATGGAGGGGTGCCGACCATTATTATTACAGTTATCAGTCCCCTTCTGGATCAAAGATTAATGGTCGGCCGTATCGCGTTTGTAATGGTTCCGCCCGGTCAGGTGGTTTCCAGTACATGCCCATTCCATGTTATGGACATCTACTGATCCCGCCCCCAGCAACATGATATGAAATTCATGAAATAGATTAAAAGCAAACCAAAATGAAACCAAGATTTCAGTTTGTTTGCGGTCAGACTGTAGATGTTAATCTAGCGTCTGATTTGTGAGACTATCATCTTCAGGCATCATGGTCAGCTCTACTCCTCAGATGTGACGTACAGATGTCTTAGTCATCTTGCCGCTAACGAAAAATATAAATATTCATATTTAAAACATGAAAGCTGTTTACCCTTTACCTGCTGGAAGTGACTTCCAACGAACATTGGCTTATAAGAAGTGATGAGATACTGAGCCAACCACAGCAGACTAACCTTTTTAACCAAGATTGATGTAACTTTTGACGGCATAACTGTTCCTCAACATCTGTGTAATGGTCATTCCCCTGTCACCCCGAGAGGTGTTTTGGCCCATTTTTAAATGCCCCAGTCGGTGCTAAACATGCTGGGAAGTTATATTACCTGTTTATTTACATTTTCCATTTTCCTGGGAATTTTCTTTTTACATAGGAATGTGCAATAGGGCTTGACATTTTGACATAAATCACAGTTATCTACGTATATATTGCACACTATTTCAATTCACTACCCTTGCAAAGTCCTATCAACAAGAACCATGCCAAATGGAAATAAATATATATTTCCGTATAAAATGCTTTATATTATGTGGTGTGGTGTTTGTGTGTGTGCATGCGTAGTTGCGTACCTTGCCTCAAAAAAAGAAAAAACCTTGTTGTTTGCAACTTCATTGTCGTTTGATATTATTATTATTACGTTTAGGGCAGTAAGTCAAATTAAGTCTTGTCAAAGCATGTCTTGTTAATTATAAACTTGACCTCGTACACACACGATGTTGCTCTCTGCTGTGCTAAACCTGCTTCGATAAACCTTTCAGGAGCAAATGAGAGTCCTGCGCACGTCCTTTAAAATAGCTGCACAGCACATGTGTATAGGGTGGAGTTGCACTATGAAAGCACTGCAGTTTTAGTGGCTCGAGGGCAGAATAAAAACGAAGCGCGGCCAGTATACGATGTGCTCTAGTTTAGAGTGATGAATGGAGCTCTCGTTGGATTGTCCACAAACAGACTGCGGACCAAGCAAGTGATTGCGTGTGAGACACATAGCGCTGATGGATGTAGGATATTACTTGACTGTCAAAGACGCCATTTGATGTGCTCTGCCGCCGCGGCTACATCCAGGCTAGTGTGTCAATGTTGTTTGCGCATGATGTACACCCAATCTTCTGAGCTTTCGAGCTTCTTCAATCTCACTTTCCTGTCAGAACTTGTGTCAAGCTCAATTTTTGCCCACATATTTGAAACATAAAATTGTTAGTCAGGCCCCTTCTGGCCCGCCTTTCAGTTGAGCTTGTCGAAGCTTTAAACAAACTTTTCACCTGTGTCACACTTGCTAATGCTAATGCTAAAGGTATTTAATGAAAACCATCCGTCATGTCAGCCTCTTGACAGCACATTTCCACTTGTTCTTCTCCTGGCTATTCTATCATTCGTACCCTAGAAAAGTGTGATTTCAAATAATAAATGGAATAACTCGAGTTGGTGGAAACAACATGCCCTGTTAGTTAGCAGAAGCCCCTCAACAATGTGCGTTTCTACACGCCCGAGGAATAGCCAAACTCTTGTTTTGCATTTTCAAGAAACAGAACTTTGTCCAAAGCTGAACCAAGTAGATTTGACTCCATTATGTTAAACACCGATGTAAATGAATGTAAATTAGAAAGATCAACTGCATTTTAATCCAAGGATGTCCTGTGTACAGTGTTTCACCGTGTTGTAACCGTGTCCAAGGCAGTGAGTCTGCTTGAAATCTGAATTTAAATGGGGGCAAGGTTGGGGGTTGTATGCTAAATAAAAAGCATGATGTGCTACATAACAGATCAAAAGCCAGCCCGGAGTTACTGACGAAAAGGCCTGACATCGAGGAACCAGGGGTCTTTGATCTCAAGTGCTATCCCATGCCCCTCGCTAGGTGTGTGTTTTACTGAATCTTAATTATAGCCAGCCTGGTGTCTGGAACTGTTTACTGCAAGCAGGCAGGGCATATGCTTATGAAGCAGATAGTTCCTCCTCTCTGGTTTATACAGCAGTGAAGGAGTGAAGGGAGGCTGATCTGTCCTGACCCATATGGAAGACTTCAGACTTCATGTCGCATGTATGTGGGAGGCATGTGAAAATCTGGGGGAGTACAGGGATGAGTAAACTCAACCGGGAGAGGAGTTTCTCGATAAATGTGATAGAATCCAACAGAGTTCTGGACTACGTTACTGTCTTTACGCTTAAAGGCCTGAAATGCAAGTTTCCCCCCTTCTGATGTATCGAGGGGTTGCAACGTTTTAAAAAGGTTTGAAATGCCGAGCAAGTTGCCTCAGCCAGACTACAACCGCATCAGTCACACTTCCTGTCACCCATAACTTCCCATAAAAAGACTTAATCCATGCATCGGAGGCCTGTCGCTGTGTGACCTGCAAGGCTTTATTATATACAAAAGGAGGCCTTTGTGGTTGGATGGAAGCACCATGGCAGCAGTGGTCAACGGAAGGTATTGTCTCGGGGGTGAGCCGACTCCTTTTGAGCTGGCAGAACCCATTACCATGGTCAAGATGCTCACTGCCCTATCTTAAAAGCAATGTTGCGTTTTATTATTTCTTTAGTCTTTTTCTGGCTCTACCTCAAAAAGAATGATTCTGGAAAAAGGGGAGCCTTCTGTGCTATCGGATGCTTTTTGATCTAGTTTCCAGGGTACAGCCCTGGCGGCTCCAAAACATTTGACAGTCAAATGTGTTGCTGTTGCAGTGAGAAAAGCAGAGAAGAGACAGAATGCAGGAGTCTACGGTGTGACTTGTCCATCACTCTTCCCAACCACTGTGACCTGGTGAGATAGATATCCTATCCGTTTATTGACGTATATTTGTAACAAATTATTGTAATTGTTCAAATAAAAAACGGCAGGAACAATAAATGCCTTACAATTTTGTTTTGTTTTAAAAAATGTCAAAATTATACAATTTTGAGCGCCTGCGATAACCGGTGTACACATTTCGTTGTCATCTGCTAACCTTTAGGCCTATTTTGAATTCACTAAAATGCTAAATGGTATTCTACATTTAAAGGTTTTGATTTCTCTTTACGGTGCCTTTTCAAACACCTTTTCTTTCGGGTTCGACATAGCTTTTGGGAATACTATAGGTTCCACTGAGGCATCTTTTGCCTTTACCGGGATGTAATGATAGTGCTTGATGCCTCGAAGGCACCTGGTCTGCATGGAGATGTGGAGCGGTGCCGCTGGCTTTATGAGTATAGTGGGTTCTCCTCAGCGATGTTGAGGCCGGTTTCATCCTTTTGTCAGAAATTTCTCACACTAGGAAAAAAAACGGATCAAATCTGAGCCAAAATCGAATGACTTTAAGGCTTAGGTCTAATTTGATATTCTCTCTCTCTCTCTCTCGCTCTCTCTCTCTCTCTTTCTCTCTTTCTCTCTCTCTTTCTCTCTCTCTCTCTCTCTCTCTCTCTCTCTCTCTCTCTCTTTCTCTCTCTCTCTCTCTCTCTCTCTCTCTCTCTCTCTCTCTCTCTCTCTCTCTCTTTCTCTCTCTCTCTCTCTCTCTCTCTCTCTCTCTCTCTCTCCCTTTTTCTCTTAACACCTCTGACCTCCTCGCACTCCCACTGTGTCTTCTGCCTGAGCTCCTCTCGGATGATCTGACATAACACAGCGTAGCTCTGGGCTTGAATTCCCGCCTCTCTTCATCCCGGTGCAACCCGAGGGCTGCCATGTCGTTGAACTCCATGGCTTACAAATCACATCTTCATCCAGACGGTTCCGTTTCAATATAATATATCCCTGTATTATCACAAGATATAACCAAAGCTTTCGGTCAAAGACCGCATGATCTCCACTCACCGGAGACATTCAAACCATTGGCTCTGTTCCCTAAACGTCAAATCAACAGAAATCAAATTGATTCGTAAGCTGCTTACACGTAACAAAACCCCCCAAAAAAACGATAAAAAAGAGGACCTAGTTTCCTGGTCCGAAACCCATAAGCCCTTTTAGCCCATCCCACTATGGTCTGTTTATCAAATCCAGACTCTCACCAAGTCTCTGCTCTCCCCTCGGAGGCACTCTTCAGATGGAAATGTGACCTGTTACGGAGGTGGCCCTGCTTAATACATTCATACGCGGTGCCAGCCAGGGTGCAGCTGTCTGCCGGGTGCATATCTGCAGAGCATAATAGCGATGCCCGCGTAAGGTCCTAGTAGTCGCCACGAGAGTCACCTCATTTGTTTCCTTAAAAATAGAGTAAGGCAGAAAGAAGAAACACTCCCACGTTCCTGTGCTCCCTGTGTTTGTGTGTGTGTGTGCGTGTGTGCGTGTGTGCGTGTGTGCGTGTGTGCGTGCGTGCGTGCGTGCGTGCGTGTGTGTGCGTGTGTTTTTTCTCTCGATTATTCCTTCTATGTATGATTGGCAGCCCTGACACCCATGCAGACAGAAGGTACAGCTTCTCAGCGGGTGATGGAGTGACCTGCAGCGCAACCCCAGCGGGGTGGCCTAAGGAACCGTCTGGCTTGTGTTCCGACTCCTACCTCAGCGGGGACATGATAAAACATGGCGGCCCTTCCATCTGTGTGTGTCATGTTGCGTAATCAACCCTGCCAGGCATAATAGAGGGGGGAAGTGGGGGGAGCAGGGGGGAGGGTGGCGGTTCAGTGTCTGTGGTATGAGTGAAATGTAAGCACATGCCCTGGTGTGTGATGCATCAAAGTATCAGCTGGCAAATTCTTGGTCGGCAGCAGTTTTTCCGCTATTGTCAATCCAGTCTGGGCGTTCTCTCGCTCCGAGCAGCAGATACTAATATTATTCTGAGCTTTATGAGCAGAACAAAGCGAAACAACTGAGAAATGCTCCAACGTTTTTTTTTGGGGTGGGGGGGTGGTTGAAAGTCTCTATATGCTTCACTGGATCTCACTTATGTCCTCTTTGATATAAAGATAAACGGGGCTGGACATGCACCGCTTTTGAACTATATATCGAACTTTAGTGAGAAAAAAGGGGCAAAGAAAATATCCCTTTTGATTAGAAGTAAGAAAGTGAGTCAGTTCATCCTTTCAGTGAACTGTACTCAGCTCAGGCACAAGAGTCGTATTCACACGCAGTTGACTTAACCACGGCGCGGCCTAGAGCTGCCCGTTGCCGAGGCTTGACCAATAGCTGTTTGGATATAGGGTTTGAGGTGCAGGAGGGGAGCCACTCCCGGGATATGCCAGGGTTTTCTTTTTACTTCTTCTTCCTAAGTCTTTTCCCCTCTGCAGCATAGGGCCCTTTTAACAACCACGGGCTGATATTTGTGTATTAAACATTTTGAATCGTGAACTATATAAACCTAAGAGGAGGCCACACTGCTGCTGTCCTTACAGGCAGACATTCAGACCCTTTGACCAGCCCCGGGTTTTATATAGAGCAGAATGCAGACAGTTCACCACTACCTTCTCAAAGTACAATTTTAAATAGTAAATGTTTGCTCTGCAGGACATACAACGCATTGAAGCGACCCTAACCCTTTTTCACCCTCCGACCTCCCCCGTGTCTCAATCAGGATAAAACGCCACCAGTAATATATATATAAACACACGCTTATATATACTGCCTTACAGAGGTAAGCAAAGAATGTCTTTCAGACATTCTTAGTGTCAACATCGTTGCAGTAATATTGTAATATTTGAGAAAGTTGGCATGGTTGGTCTGTTCCATGAACAAGAGAGCATGAATGGTGAAGATCCATTGAGTTAAATTCATGGAACTCTTATTCAGTATAATGGAGGAGAATGCATCCACCCCGGTCTGGAATTGTTGTTCCAAATAGAGGATTTGGCCCATGCATTTTTTTTGTATTTTCAATGTCATGTTTTCCTTCTTTTCCCTTATCTTTCTCAAAAATACCCGGTTTCCACAAGTGGACCTTTCGTATCTCGTCCTTTATCAATTTTCCTCCTCTAATGGGTTCTTTCAAGAGAGAGGGATGAAACTCGCAGGTAAGGATGACGAAGGTTTGCACATTTTTGTACACATTTTTGAAAGCAAACACACCTTTGAACAACACCGTGGGTGAAAGGTGGCTGTGTCCTGACTCAATCCAGCCTTTTTTTTTTTCCCTCACTCCCGAGTCGCAGTGCCTTCTACTTAAAATTTTTTCTCTCTCTCGCTAAGGAAAGCACCTTTACACGGGGCTCCTTAAGAAGTTTAGACTGAAAGAGACAGAGTGTTTCTGAAAACCTGGAGGCCTTCAGCTGAATCCCATATGTTTTCTTTGGCACAGTGGCCGCTGTCTGCTTGGCCGTGGCCGAAGCTGGGTATATAAACCCAATGGAACACAGGGAGAGTCTTGATCCTGTCCTTCGAGCTTTCTATTTAGGTACCAGAGAGCTAGAGGCACGTCAGACACCTGTCATTGTCTGGTCCGTTCTGCTAAGCTGTCCTATTATCAGCCAGAACCGCCCCTGAAGCCACGCTCAGAGGGATCCTTGAGCATTGCAAGGTTTTGTTTTCTGATAAGTTTACATTTAATTGCCTCACCATTTTTCCCACACAAAATTGCAGAACACAAAGGATACTATGTGTTCTGGGTAAATGTGCTATTCAGTTGGACTGTAGTGGTAGTATCTTGGGATGTACATGTACTAACAGCCTTGGTTTTAGCCTTCTAATCTACACAACAACTAGTGTAAGTGTAGTTGATAATAACTTGAGCACCATCTGGACACTTACATGAGGATGGCAATGTGGACATTTTCGTCCACGCATTTAACGTCCTTCATTTCCTTTAGCCAATCTTGACAAAGTTCTACGGGAATTTTATCAGCAGGGCTCTTGGCCGGTATTTTTCCATATTGATATTTGGTCTGGTTACCTTTAGATATGGCAGGGAAGAGGATTTGAATTTAATTATCTGTGGCGGATGACATATTCAGCATACATCATGCCATAATAATAACTGTCTTGCAATAGATTGCAAGACAATCAATAGGTCAATAGTATATCATAGTTGCATGGCACAGCACAGTGCATTTCCTTTTGGGGTAATATTGAAGGAAAACTGAACAGGTTGTTATTTATTATGAAAGAGACAAAGACAGGTGCCCATTAGTTAATTTTAAACTATTATGAGCAATTAGCCTCGATGCTCAATTATATTTATAATTTATAATATTTATACATTCATTCTCCCTCCCACAGTCAATTAGTGTGTGTTTGTGTGAATGAGTTTGTGAATAATTAACAAAAATGACATGAAGATTGATGATGGTTTCCCCTGCCATCCTAAGTAAGGGTCCTTATTTGCCCCCAGTTTTCTATAAAATGGATCTTCTTCATCTTTGGACTTCCACACGGGTACCAGATTATCTGCTAAATTACTACAGGAGGGGGGTAGTTTAAGGAAAGAAATGTGGGCAAATTGTTTATTATATAGTAAAAAGGCTGGCATGGATTCTTATATGATCTCCAAATGTAATAAGACCTCCATCACGACAAAATTTTGCCCACCTCTCCAAATCCATTATCGTTTAACAGTTGTTGTTTACAGATACTGAAGCTTAGGCTCTGTTCAGCTGCCTCAGCGTTCGAATGACAGACACACACACTCGCGCAGTCTGCAGTGTGACTCCATAATACCTGATTCATTGACAACGCGGGCCCGGGGGGAGCAGGGGTGTCTGGCAGCTTTGCTTCGGACGGGGCTTTACGCAAGGCGATGGCAGACACGGACCCGTCTAATCCCCTGGGCTCAGGCTCTGTCACTGAGCCGTCATTTGGGCTTCTCGCACCCCTCAGGGGTGTCAGGGGACTCTTTCCCTACCACTACCGAGTCGAGACCATTGAGAGCTCACGGGATGCACAGTGTTCGCCGGACCAGTGAAACGTATAGATTAGGGCTGTCAGTTAAACGCGTTATTAACGGCGTTAACGCAAACCAATTTTAAGGGCGTTAATTTGTTTATCACGCGATTAACGCAAATTCTTTTATTTTATTTTTATTTATGGTATTTTTTTATTTTTTCTTCTTTGGTTCAAAACAAAGAAGCAGTAGCCTGACTTCTATGTTCAAGGCAGTATTGTTGTTCATCGTTTAATTGCATTATAGGCTTTATTTTTGTATCGTCCTGTTTTGATCAGGATATGCCAATGTTGTTATCAATAAAAAAGCAATTGCACAAGGCAAGCCGATGCACTTCTCCATGTTGATAAGAGCATTAAAATTAGAACAATTAATGGGACAAAGAAATCAAGGGATATTTAGCATAGAAAAAACATTTGCGATTAATCGTGAGTTAGCTATGACATTAATGCGATTAATCGCGATTAAATATTTTAATCGCTTGACAGCACTAGTATAGATCTGTGAGTTTTCCGGTTTAGTAATTTCAGCTGAAGGTCAACCTACACAGTTCAGCGTAGGATGGTGTAGATCCTCGTCGGATCTGTTGGTGCGGAAAGCCCACTCGCGATCGTCTGTCTTTTGTCCCTGGATATCTTTTGATTAGCCATATTAAAAGGGTTCCCTCTGGGAACGTGGGTAGGCGAAAGGCAGCCCCGCAGGGTGACCTTTCAAGCAGGAGTTGAAGCTCCGCTGATTGTATTCTGGTCCAGAAGATGAAGGTTTGATAAACGTAATGAGTAGCCAACCATCTCAACGTGATCGATGTTAAAGCGGGTAACATCACAGTTGCACATAAAGAGGAATCGGACGAATGCATTGCACAATCCTCCTTTCCTGAAAAAATTATGTTTTTCCGTCCTTATAGCCTAGCTGTGTTGCCACGTTTCATTTGACTATTAATACCGCAGTTATGGGTTTCTGTGTGTTTATTGTTCTTTATTAGAAGTTCTTCACATGGGTGCTTGCTTGTGAAGTTAGGTCCCACTGGTACACAGGCATTCGGCATTTGATGCTTCCTTTTTTTTTTTTTTTACTTTCCAACTTCCCTTTAAATGCAATGCAAGTAGACTTCGCAGTTGATCTGGGACTGAGAGAGTTGACAACGAGTCAGTGTGTATGGGGTGGTTGCAAAAGGCCGAAATGCCGACTGGGGTTACTGCGGCACCGGTAGATTTTGACAGAGTAACATGTTCTTGGAGCAGACCAGGTAGCACTTCCCCTTGGATTTTTTGTGGCAGAGAAAAACAACAACAGCTTGGTTCTTTGTGACAGTCAGAATATAATTGATACATTGATTGTACTGAGTGGATCATCTCAATTCGCTTTTCTTTTTTCCCACCGTCTATCGAAGGAGACCAGACATGAAATGATATTGACAAACATGCTCAAGTAACCTTCAATTAGCATTTCTACTGACATTTTTTGCAGGCGTATTCAAACAAAACACATTTTTTTTAAGACAATGCTTGTCAATCTTATGTAATTATTTTGTAATATTATTAACCCTGTTGCCAACTCAAGTGTGTTGGTTTGTGCGTGTGCAGAAGATCTGTGTGTGAGTGTGTGTTTGTGTGTGTGTGTTTGTGTGTGCTTGTGAATGTCTGCCAACATGAGCTTATCTCAAGTCTCATCTTGAAAACAATTCAAGCTTATCTAATGCTTCATTAATCTTTTTGCCTCACGGTCCTACAAACCGTGACTTCAAACCGCAGCATTCATTAACTGCACAGTACACACCTCTCCGGGTAACTATAACAAGCTCCAGCCGGTAACGTGTGTGTGTGTGTGTGTGTGTGTGTGTGTGTGTGTGTGTGTGTGTGTGTGTGTGCGTGTGCGTGTGCGTGTGCGTGTGCGTGTGCGTGGGTGTCTGTGGGTGCGCGTGTCTATTTAATGCTCAGAGATTACGAATGTCTTTCTCTAACGAGCTGCTCTTCTCCTACACGACGACCCTATGTCTTTGTTTGCCTGGTTCCCAACAAGCTCTGCAGCAAAGCAGGGACACAACAACACAGTCTCAAGCGGGAGGAATAACATCCACTCCCTGATGAAGTGAGAGCGGTATTACGCACACAAGCAGCCGGTTGTACAGCTAGCGTGGAGCCGCCTACGGAGTAAAGAGTGATACAAAAAACACCCATCCCTGGGGTTGAGGAGTGATCTTCCCGACAGCCTTCTGTTAATATTCATCATGGGCTGTATTATTCCTGACTCCCCCCTTACTTTGATACTATAATTGCAGTCTCTTGAAAAGTCAACAAACGTCCCTGCTGTACTGGCCTCGGAGCAGTGATTTTGTATGGTTCACTTCTTTCTCCTCACCGTTGTTACAGCCGGCCAAGGTTTAAACGTTGTTTCTGTGACGAGCGACGTAGTAAAGCCGAAGTGATTCCATGGTTGTACCACCGCTTCTGTGACGAGAGACATGGTAATGCTAAGGTAATTCCATGGTTGCAGCATGGAAAGAAAAGCCACAGAAGGTGAATCAGGGTTGTGGGAGTATTGTCTTAACCACTGTTTACTTTACATAATTATGCAGAGGGCTTGCTCCTGCGATCCCATTTTACGACCGGGGTAGGGGTGGGGGGGGTGGGGTAGGGACAGGCAGGAAGGCCCTAGCCACCCACTGAACAACTTCATCATTCTCTGAACTCTGTTCTCTCATTAAGCAGCTCAGCTCAAACCACATCATGTAACAATGGAGTGCAACCCACACTTGCTGAAATCTCTTTTCTCAAATTTGAAGTGATTGCCGGTTAAATTACTCTGCAATTCTCTTTCGATTTTGCATAATGTGTGGTATAGTGATATTTTTTAACATCAGTTGGTGTAGTGCAGGCTATCGTGAGACTGGAACGTTATCTTTTGCCTTTACTGAAGAGTAAGGTACGGTGCACCCAACAATGAATGCTGTAGGAAACACGTCACATCTGTAAGCTATGGAGCGGTATGCTGGTGTGTAGGATGTTTAGTTAACCAAAATGAATTGGATGCACTAAGACCGACTGTGAATATTCACAGCATGATTAGCTGTGAGCCACATATTTTTACCATTTTCAGAAAGACAAGAAACATACCATGACGATGTAGAGAATTACAGGGATTGGAGCCATATGTGAACAATACTTTGCAAAAACCCAATCCGTCCAAATGTGCCAAATGCTTTCGGTTTGCGTGCAGAAATGCGCCACAGCGCCCACACAGTGCCATATGCATATATAAATTGTTGTTTAGTAATGAGACTTTGACCCTGTGTCCCCAAAGTAATTTCATTCACATGGGCAGCATTTCCTTAACACTTATTGCGGTAACGAGGTGCTTAGAAGGCATGGCCACAGACCGTGATTGGCATGCAGGACTGAATCAAGAAATCTGAATGAGATAGTCTGTTCCCATCGGTCTGGATCCCCATCTGTAAAAGGGGTTGGAAAAATAATCGATTCTTCGATGCATCGCGATTCTCTAAAATGATTCCGTCCCGTTGCAGATAAATTAATAATCTGAATTAAAAAAACAAAAAACATTCTGTTCGCCAGAGAGGGATACTTTTAGAATGATTTAATTTATCTTCAGTGTGTATTTGCCAATCAGATTTGTCTTGACACGATTGCAATTCAGCCTACGCATAGCATGCACGCAAACTCACAGCCAGCCACAAGAACTCCTTCTAATTCAAGAGCAGCTTTTTCTTTAATGACATAGAAAAGAAAGATTAGAAAGAAAAGAAAACTGAAACCTATTTTTTACATACTTCGATTTTGTGTTGTAATGCAAGCTGCATTGATTATTGCATTGTTCATAGAAAGTGACAAAAGCTTTTTCTCTAATAAACAAAAGTAGGAAGTGATTAGCAAACTCTGAGTAGCAAACTCAGATGTATATGTATATTTTTGAAAATCAGGCATGGAAATGGAAAAAAAATTGTTGCATCGAGATGCATCGATAATCGTTTTAGAATCGAATCGTTGACCTCATAATCGGAAGCTAATCGTATCATGAGGTGCCACACACACTTGTTTATTTGTGTGCCAATCAGTCAGCCCTGAGGTTTACCGGCTTGCTCCCTGGCCAGCACCCTATAACCATGGACAGTACACAAATGATGTATTTGTAACAATAGTATTGAACTTACAATGTTAATGGTAATGGCTACTATTATTATCTTCATCAATGATAGCACCAATTGCCCTCCCATCCATCCCTATTCTTAGGGGTAGCCCGCCGCTTGGGGACCTCTCAAGGACCTCTCAATGATAGTTGTTCCTGCTTGCTTGTGTAAGGAGGTGTCATCTCATAGGGCCTGTGGAGCCCTTTGTGTGTCTCACTGCGTGTGATGAAGGCCTCTACCAGAATAGACTTGACGTCCCTGACTGCGCCATCTCAAACATGAAGTTGTATGCTGTGTGTTCTCTCCGGATGTGTCGGCGCTTGCTGTTGCCGTCCGGGGGCGTCGGCTCTCAGACGACGAGGCTCTCCTCTTCTTCGTCTTCTTCTTCTTTCCTCTCTGACGAGCCGACTGTTTGGTTCCGCAGGCGGGGATGATCCGGACCGACTCGGACGAGTACTTCATCGAGCCCTTGGTGCGGGGCGCCCAGGAGCTCGAGGACAACGGCCGGGTCCACGTGGTCTACCGCCGCTCGGCCATGCTGCAGGAGCCCTCTGACGACCCCCTGGACGACCACCAACACGGTAGGCCTCTCAGGCTGCCAGGCCAAGCAGCGCTCAGACACTCACGGGCCCCAACGCAACAATAGATTGCAGTAGAATCATGTTTTCTTTATTTTCTATATATTTTTTTGCTATATATATATATATATATGCATGAATATATGTAGACAGTCTTGTGCACGAAGGTGCGAAAAAAGAGCGGTGTTCATTGAAGGTACTAATAGAGTTGCGTTCATTGGAGGTGCTAAAAGAGTTGCGTTCATTGAGTTGCTAATAGAGTTGCGTTCATTGAAGATGCTTAAAGAGTTGTGTTCATTGGAGGTGCTAAAAGCGTTGCGTTCATTGAAGGTGCTTAAAGAGTTGCATTCATTGCAGGTGCTAAAAGCGTTGCGTTCATTGAAGGTGCTTAAAGAGTTGCGTTCATCGCAGGTGCTAAAAGCGTTGCGTTCATTGAAGGTGGTAAAAGAGTTGCGTTCGTTGAAGGAGCTAAAAGAGTTGCGTTCATTAAAGGTGCTAAAAGAGTTGTGTTCATTGAAGATGCTTAAAGAGCGGCGTTCATTGAAGGTGATGATCTATTTGGTGAACGGTGACCTGAATGTAACCGTCTACGCCTACTGAACGTGTGCGTTGGCGCCGTACACTCTCTCCATAGTGAACGATGCTCACACACTGTTTACCGGCTGCAGCCGAGGATTTAACCTAATTGGCACGCCTGCATGGCTTCTTAAAACAATAACAACAACGTAGTCGACAGAGTTTTATGAACCAACAAGTACAGATTCGAATGGTGAAAAACACACTGTTATATGCAAATTTTGGCCTCCGGGTCTGAGGAAACAAGTCGGAACATCAGCCACATCGGCAACCAATTTAAAAAGACATATTGAATTGATTGATACATCCTACCAGTCTTTGAAAATGTTTGGGACTTAATGACGATTATCACAAGAAGGGTAAGCGTTGAGCCAACAGCCGCACAGTTCCTCCATCCAAGTCAACGTTTGGTTTTTCACTCTCTGCATAATCTGTATAAATACTCTGTTAATTAGCTTGGAGTTCTAGCATTGTCCGGTATTACTCATCGTTGAATAACTAAGCCCTGTCAAAGTTTGTCCCACGACACTTGAAGCGTTGACAGGCAAGTTCACATGCATAGCAGGCATAGCTGTTCTGCCCTGACTTGACCTGAATGTTGACTGGTAACCAAGTACACGGAGAGCAGAGCTTTTCCTTCAAACACAGGAAATGTACTCAAATCACTCCATGCCCCCTCAAGCCTCACACTCGTTAGCCACCCTTTAGTCATGCTCAAAGCTTGGTCAAAGAAGGCCTTCCAGGTCGGAAAATACACTTTATCTGCACAATGGAGGTCTTGGATACTTGGAATTGGCAAACATTTTCCAGGAAGAGATCAGTGATTACAAACCCCACAGTGCCAGGGGGGGACCAGAAATAATTTCCCTGCATTTGATTTCTTGTATTGACTGAGGTGCGAGGCATGTCTAGGCATCACGGCAATTTAAAGTTATACCCACGTGTTTCTTTATGTTGCTTCATCAGAGTCCTGAGGGGGCCCCCCCAAAAAATAAATAAAAATAAAAATAAAAATTCTTACTTGTATACTTCTGGCTTTAAGTTTGTATTTATGGATAACTATTTAATTTAAAAGATTTTGGACATTCCAATACTTGTGTGTACTGTATGTATGTTTTGGCTGTTCTGTGAACTGTGTTTACAAAGTAGATTTAACTTTTGCGTTTTAATAAAATGTTAAACTGGCAGAAACCAATTCTTTTTTTCGGGGGGGGGGGGGGGGGGGGGGGGGGGAGTTATGCGTAGGGCCCCAAAATAGCTAGCAGCGGCACTGGGTGCGAGGCATGTCCAGGCAATTCACAGTTAAACAGACACATTTCTTTGTGTTTATCTTTCTGTGTTTTTCTTCCATGCTCACAACAAGCTCTCCTACGTCACGCACACAATCGTTTGCAGAATAACAGTTATTATCTGTGTGTCATCCTCTGGGGCTAATAACCTGTAAAGAACGTAGGAGAAACAATTGTATGGCTGGTGTTACTCATATTTTCGTAACACTACACTCAGACTGCAGATTATGTGTATTTCTCTCTCGACGAATGAAAATCCCTAACGCAGAGGACTTCAATGCTTCTCTGGCAAAGGACCTCTTGGCTGATAATTACACAGTAAAGAGTAACCTTACTACACATTGTATTAAACTGTGTTGCTTATAAAAACCGGGCCAATAGTAGCGTGTAGTGCAGGCCTATAGCGCCGTGTATAAAGGCAGCACAATGGCTTGGCATTGTATACATAGGTTAGTACAAAGTACATACTTGACTTTTTGGAAGAAATAAAAGTTGGGGATCAAAGCAACTAGGAGGGGGACCCCCTGCAGTAACTCTGCGGACCCCCGTGTTGAAGATCAATCGTATCCGCTCGAATTGAAGCACTATTGTTCCGTGGCGATGGTGTAATGCGGGGGTCGGCAATAGGCGGACCGCGGTCCGGGTCCGGACCCAACTGACGTCCTCTCCGGACCGAGACACAATTGCAACAATAATATTAATAATGCGATTTTTTTTATATATACCGTATTGGTCCGAATATAAGACAGCCTTTTTTCCAATCGAAATAGGTCCGAAAAAGTCGGGTCGTCTTATATTCGGGGTCTAGTATTCAGAGCGCAGTTTCTCTTCTTCGCCTCTCCCTTTAAATGTCAATACACATTCGCGGCCGCAGGTTGCGCCAGAAATTGGTTCCGGGAAGAAGTAGTCCAGCGTCCTTAACAACCAGACCGTTACCGGTGTTTAAAGACAGGCTGACAAGTGGCTCAAAAGTGGGTCAGGTCAATCAACAACAGCGGAGGAGCTATGATGCCAATTTTAAAATAATGGTCGTAAATAAGGCAGAGTCAAGTAACAACTGCCAAGCTGCCAAGATGTTTGGGGTCACGGAGTGTAACGTAAGAAGATGGCGAGCACCAAAATAACGTCAACAGTCAGCGCAAATCCTACCGTGGTCCTCAAAGTGGCTGTTTCAGTGAGGTTGACCGGAGAGTTTTTGAAAACGTCATAGAAAACGCGCTTTGGGCGGAGCCGGTGGAAGCGGAGCAGCTGAGGAGCGATGACAGCGAGAGCGAACACAGCGGGGCAGAGGACGTGTGTGAGCGATAGAGAGAGATCGGAGGAGAAGTTTGGCGAATTTTGGTTAAGTTTAGTTAAATATGTGGCCTGTATTTTTCTATGTTATTTAAAAATGTTCCCAATGTTGCTTGATATTAATTTTGAATCATACTGTACATATTTTGCCTTGAAAGTGCCGTGGCCTTTACTGGCATTATTATTATTGTCATTGATATAACAAGTGTTTAATTCACTGTTCTTTGTTCTGCAAATCTGGTCTGCAAATCTTTTTTTCTAAATGTTTGTGTTGAAAAACGGGGGGTCGTCTTATAATCAGGGTCGTCTTATATTCGGACCAATACGGGTATATATAATTTTGACCAAGAGATTTTAACAACTAATGTTTGGGTGACTTTTATAAACCCGTTAAATACATTAAATTAACTATAACTTTATGGTAGGCTATGTTTTTGTTTAAACCTTATAATGCCAGTAGCCAATCAGATGATAGCCTGCCCTACGAGCTGTGCGACTGGTGCACGCAAGCGCGGCAAAATTGACAGAAGAAAAGAGTGCCTTCAGTTGAGAGAGAAAGCTTCATTGCAGTTCAAGAGAAAGATGGCGTGCTCTAAGAAGAGAAAGGTAGATTGTGAGAACAGAGCTTTTAAAGAGGAGTGTTCATTCTGCCTGCATGCAGCTCTAAGCCTGTGTGCCTGATCTGCTCCGAGACGGTGGCGGATAGTCAGTTGTTGACCAAACAGACACTGATACTACTAGCGCCTTAAGTACTTATATTGGCTAAATATGCCTCTGAATCATAATGCACACCTTGACTGTTGGTACATAAAACACATGCAGTCCTATATCAGTGAAAACAACGGTCATAAAAAATGTGTGATAGACCCCCGGACCCAAGCTTGAGGATTTTTTGAAACTGGACCCATTAGGATTTTAATTGCCTACCCCTGGTGTAATGGAATGATGGTCGCTGTGTTAGATCCAACCACACCTGCCAGTGGTTCTGAAGGACTTCACAGGTACCCACGCTCTGACAATTAGGCTCTGAAAAGTCGTGCTCTTCTTCAATCCCACCTCCGTGGCTTCTAATGGTCAGCACAGATGGTGGGGATGTCATGCCGTTGGGGGTGGTGGTGATGGTGGTGCTGATGGTGGTGGGGACGTTGGTGGTGGTAGCGCTGGGACATTGAGTCCTGAGGAGTGGGACCGGGGTGGGTGACATTGACCCAATCGACAACCAAAAAGGGTTTCAGCAGGATTCAGAGGATTCTAAAGGCCCCTGTGGGAACACACTATGAAATAAAACAGATCACAGACCTCACACTTTGCCACGTTGGCACACAGACGTTCTTCAGGACAGTCCTAAGAATTGTCTTAAAAACAGAGAGATTTCATACAGAGCACCAAGCTCGATGATTATTTTGCAGAGCAGACCCTGAATCCCTTCCAGATGTAAACCCTAATGGCTCCATTTTTATAATTCATCAGTCAAGTCCCTGTTAACCTCCTTGATAATTGCACGTTTTTTGCAAGCTGAGAGTGCTGCCAGAGGAAACTGTCTGCAGTGCAATTAAACTGCCCGCTAAGATTGTTGGCTTAGGACTTCCCAGAGTTCTCATCAGGTTTATTACAAGCTCAGGGGATTTAAGAGAGTTTTCACCTTGTTCAGAGTACTATCCTTCAGCTTGAGAACTTGTTCTTGAGATGCTGCTATATGAATTGTTTCGGCTGAAAATGACTTTTTATTATTATTTACTTTATCTCTTCTTTCATCTCTCAGCAGTTATAGTCTCTTTTTTCTCATTAGAAGTAGAATGAGCCGCTCTGAGACATTTTGACGTGTGTTTGGCGTGTTTCACCCCAAAACAGATACTTTTTTTGTATAAGTATACCCTTGGCTGTCCTTTTGTTAATACAGCAAATTCAATGTATCTGATAACCAGGCCACCGAGGGACTTTGATTTCATCTACTCAGAGAGGCAGAGAGAGGCAGAGAGAGGCAGAGAGAGGGCATGAGAGGGAAGGAATGAGAGGAAGGGAGTGAGGGGAGGCAGAGAGTGGGTGGTGGAGGCAGAGACATAAAGAGAGCGGGGGGGAGCCAGAAAGAAGGATCAAAAGAGAAAATGGAGAGGATAGGAAACATACGACAGAGATTCAAATGGCTTTTTCTTCTTGATCGAACTCGGGAAGAGGCAGCAGGAGCGTGTGGGTGATTGACATGCCTTCTGATTGGGTATTTCCTCAGGGAGATAGCGGCAGGGTGTAGCCCCCACTGAGACGGAGGAGGGTGTAGCCCCCACTGAGACGGAGGAGGGTGTAGCCCCCACTGAGACGGAGGAGGGTGTAGCCCCCACTGAGACGGAGGAGGGTGTAGCTCCTACTGAGAAGGAGGAGGGTGTAGCTCTTCATAAGACGGAGGAAGATGTAGCTCCTACTGAAAGGGAGGAGGGTGTAGCTCTTAATAAGACGGAGGAGTATGTAGCTCTTAATAAGACGCAGGAGGGTGTAGCTCCTACTGAGACGGAGGAGGGTGTAGCTCTTAATAAGACGGAGGCAGACGTAGCTCCTACTTAGAAGGAGGAGGGTGTAGCTCTTAATAAGACGGAGGCAGGGTATTGCATCTACTGAGACGGAGGCAGGGTGTAGTTCAGACGGGAGAGAAACCAGCAGGTTCCTAGACAGAATGCAAGAAAGCAAGCAGACCATGAGAATGTAAAACAAGAGACAACTGTTAATAATGAAACAAAGCATGACGAAAGGTTTAATCAGAGTGACTGACTGTCAACTTAACAAAAGGCAGAAAGTTAACCTTGCGTCTCAGTCGATGTTTGTCGAGGTTGCCTTGTCTGCATCTCTGTGGGAATGGGGTTTGTTATGGTTGGAGTGAAACAAAGTATTATCCTGCTGTTTACAGAAAGATATTTCTGAATAAATAACCAGTGCCGGTTTTTACTTATTCCATGGTGTTATAGTTTAAGCAGGGTTTGAGGGGGAAGCAGACACTCCTTCAAGTCAAACAACCATGGAAATGTTTTTATTTGATAGAAGACCCCAGGAAAAGCAAATATGAGCTTTTTGATTACACCTGTATATACAGGTGTAATCAGAAAGCTCATATGTGCTGATCGTCTTTCAGAATAGTGTTTCTCCAGAGGTGTTTTCACAGGGTCAACGCAGACCAAAAGAAAGGAAAGATTGAAAGCCCAATGTGGAACGGGGAAATGGTTCACACGGATGATTTATTCAATATAGGTCAGTGATATGGAAGATGAACATTTGTAATCGCATCCAATTGTGCAGTCTTAACACTGAAGTGTGAGGTGGAAACAGAAGGAGAAGAAATTCACGTTGCCGTTTCACTTAGTTACTGTATATCAATGTGTTAATTTGTCTCCAAGCTATAACCCACAGGCAAACACACACACACACACACACACACACACACACACACACACACACACACACACACACACACACACACACACGCACACACACACACACTTAAGCACACACATACATACACACACACACACACACACACACACACACACAGTACTTGCACTGCCGGGCAGATTAAATAACACCAAGAAGAACAAATTGAATCAGGCCTGGAACTAAGTGATTTTTTAAATAAATAATAAACTCAGAGCTCGCGATCCAGCAGTTGCCTTGCTGGAAACCAATTTTGTTCTGCCGTCAGTCACTGGCTTTCACCTGTAGGGAAAAAGACCGGCATGGCAGCCGAGAATACGATATAAATGAGTAAATGACATGTCTTGCCACATATCATATAATATTGATGTTGTCACATATTTCTGCGTCGTGGATCTTTATGATTATGTTGTCATGTCAAATAATAGTATCTGGGTATCTTCCCTTTTGTTGTCAAAGAGGAAAGAGTGCTTGCCATGAATTTTGTCTAATATGCTCTCACAAGACCTGACACAACGAATACGCACAACACACCAACCGTGGCATTTGGTGGTGTGCTGTGCCACCAAATGCCACTGCAGAACAATAATACCAGAAAGCCAGATATCCTGACCTGACCACATACAAGTTCTCCTGTATTCCTTGTGAGTGCTTCTCAAGGTGTCTAACCCAACAATGCCGACCCGAGTGTCTTGCGTGTTGAAACCTTGATAGGATTTACCAGGGAGAGTGGGCAGACTTTTTACGACAACCCTTCCTTTGATTTGAAGATGGCACTTCAGATATTAGGGGGGGGATACGAATAGGAGTTTGAATGCGGGGCTGTCGCTGAGTTGAGCCAAAACAGAAATGTGTTAGCCAGCATGTGTGATTTGAAGATGCCGGAGTCGAGATGTCATGGGAGGGAGTCCATCGTGAGCAGATAAAGGCTCATGCTCCTCCTCTCGTGTCTTTCATTAAGGCTGTGCATGCAGGGCTGTGACCAATTAAATTACACACACACGCACACGCACACGCTTGCACACACACACACACACACACACACACACACACACACACACACACACACACACACACAAATGAGCGCAAACACAAACTCATTAATCAGTACTGTTATGTCAACCTACTGCACATTTCCCTTAACACATGCTTTCAAGCAATAGACAATTTTTGTCCCATCAGAGTCCTAGTTATATCTTTGTTGGTGCTTTTCTGTCTGTGTGTGCGTGTGTGTGTGTGTATGTGTGTGTGCCTGTTAAACCAAGCACGCATACACATAATGAGTCTATCCGTCTGAACGACTTTGCTGTCATATGCTGACGAAATGGGAGTTTACAACGAATAGCTAATCCCTGGTTCTCCCGTTTTTGCCTGCTTTTGCCCACTGTAGCACACACACACACACACACACACACACACACACACACACACACACACACACACACACACACACACACACACACACACACACACACACACACACACACACACACACACTCACACATACACACACTCACACATACACAAACACACAAACACACACACACACACACACACACCATCCACAGAGGTAGAGGTGACTTTTTCAAGAGCTGCATTGTAGCGAGGCTCAGGAAAACAAGCTGGGCTGCCAGGGTGAGCTTGTGTTTCCACACGCAGACAGAGTACAGGAGAGAGAGAATGCGAGGGAGTGTGAGGAAATGTGAGAGAATGAGAGAGAGAATGGAAGATTTAGAGGGCGAAAGAGAGAGAGAAGGAGAAAATACCAAATGGTGAGGGAAAACTGTTGATTTATATTTGTCACACAGATGTGCAGAGTTTGGCCCGCCGCACATGGAGGAATTTGGTGGAGAAGCTGGCGGAGAATTAAAAACATTCAACAGAGGGGAGAGAACAATGGAAATAGCCCTCTGATGTGTAATACTACTCTAAGGGGCACCTCCACCAGGGAAAGGGAGGGAGATAGGAGCCGTTTATTAAGCCCTCAGTGTAATCGGCCCTAAACCACACGCCATACATTTACACCGCAGCCAAGCCGCCTAATACAGTAATCAGAGAGCTAATCACTGAGCATGAAGGTAGAATAGGTGTTATCCCCGTTAGGAATGGTTGATTTGGGGCAGGTCCTTCATCTGGATGAGATAAGGGGGGTTGGGGGGACCACCAATATAACGCTGTCTTTGAGCTATTGTGTCTATTGATGTTCAGACTAAATGTTTTATAATGCAGACCAGCAAACTGAAACAAGGTTTGTTTAAAACATTAACCTGAGCTTCATTTCAAAAGTTATATTATCTTTATTCTCTTTTGAATATTAATAGTTTTGTATTTGAAGTAAATAAACTGTCCGGTGTAATTATGTGGTGATAACGTTTTTGTAGTTAGTATCAGAACTAGTAGCAGTAAAGGTAGCTGTACCAGTAGCAGTACTGGTAGCTGTACCAGTAGCAGTACTGGTAGCAGTACTATGAGCTTTACTAGGAGCAGAAGGAGTATTAGGAGCAGTGGCAGTACTAGGAGTGATACTAGGAGCAGTACTAGGAGTGATACTAGGAGCAGTACTAGGAGTGATACTAGTAGCAGTACTAGGAGTGATACTAGTAGCAGTACTAGGAGTGATACTAGTAGTAGTATTAGGAGTGATACTAGTAGCAGTACTAGGAGTGATACTAGTAGCAGTACTAGGAGTGATACTAGTAGCAGTACTAGGAGTGATACTAGTAGCAGTACTAGGAGTGATACTAGTAGTAGTATTAGGAGTGATACTAGTAGCAGTACTAGGAGTGATACTAGTAGCAGTACTAGGAGTGATACTAGTAGCAGTACTAGGAGTGATACTAGTAGTAGTATTAGGAGTGATACTAGGAGCAGTACTAGGAGTGATACTAGTAGCAGTACTAGGAGTGATACTAGGAGCAGTACTAGGAGTGATACTAGGAGCAGTACTATGAGTGATACTAGTAGCAGTACTATGAGTGATACTAGTAGCAGTACTAGGAGTGATACTAGTAGCAGTACTAGGAGTGATACTAGTAGTAGTATTAGGAGTGATACTAGTAGCAGTACTAGGAGTGATACTAGTAGCAGTACTATGAGTGATACTAGTAGCAGTACTAGGAGTGATACTAGTAGCAGTACTAGGAGTGATACTAGTAGCAGTACTATGAGTGATACTAGTAGTAGTATTAGGAGTGATACTGGGAGCAGTAGTAAAAGTGTTGACATGAGAATGTGGGAGTGAAAGCAGATATTCTGGAAACACCTTGACAACTCTTCCAAACTTTACTATCTTTACTTTATATCGCCTGCCGGTGTCAATATCAAATGTCTAAATTTGACTTTTCCTGTCGAGCACAGTCAACCCGGCCATCACGCAGAGGGGCAAACATGACCTCTCTGTTGGGGTCCATCTCCGGATGCGATAATGGCCCCGGAGGAAACTATAGGGGGCGCTAGACGCCGCGGCCGTGGGGCCAGCTAAGGCATGGCTAAGACGTGCTTAGCAGGATGCAACCCGACCCGTAGCCCGAAAAGAAGCAACAGTGACGGTGTCACAGTGTAAATGAACCTGCAATGTCAACAGAAACCAAGATTCCCTGTTGCCATAGGGATTTAGTCAATTGATTTACTTATTCATATTAATTTATTTATCCTCTGATTCACACTGTGTGTGTGTGTGTGTGTGTGTGTGTGTGTGTGTGTGTGTGTGTGTGTGTGTGTGTGTGTGTGTGTGTGTGTGTGTGTGTGTGTGTGTGTGTGTGTGTGTGTGTGTGTGTGTGGAAAACCACCACAGGGAGGAAACACATGGGACTCCACAGGGCTAGAAGGTGAGCCGGGGTCATGCCTCTCCTCTCACCTTTAATTTGGTCTTTTAATGGAGGATACACTCAGGTTACATACCGAGGTGGTGCCCTTTGAGTGCGTAATCATCTACCTGAACTTTGACTTATCTTTATTTCATTATTCAACACCATTCTATTCTGGTTACACGTCTTGCATAAGTTAATACAAATGCGAAATATACCCAAATTGAAATATGTTTCTTTCAGGTCAACCTTCAATAATTAACGTACACACACGCACACACAAACGCACTCGTACAATAATGACCTCAAGTGTAAAGGCTTCTCAAGGAGCAGAGACAGAGGAACAATATTCACTCTATCGGTATGAAGGGTAATAGTTTTAAACGGCTTACTAAACTACCGTTTTTTTGGTGGAAATCCATGGTATAAGCAGCACATTTATAACCAGATAACGTCAAAGCAGTACTTTGAAAATAAATCCATGAGAGTTGTATAACTACTGCCTTGCCATTTGTGTCGATGATCTTTTTGTCTAAAACATATAAAATGGAAACTGCCTACCGGTTTCAATCTATTTCATCTCAAAACTTTGCTGTTTTACTCCACAACTTGTGGAGAGGTTCAGGCTGTATCTAACAATCTGTTGTCTCTAAACAGTCCCAGACTCTCTCCAGGGGGATGGCTGTGGGGTCTGCTCGTTGCCCTGTCCCTTCCTTTCTTCGGGTGTACAAGCCAGGCTGACTGCAAGCCTGATCTGTCCCATAGGACTGAAGGATATTTGTGTCTTTGTGTGTTGGTGTGTAGGTGTGTGTTGGTTTGTAGGGGTGCTGACATTTTTTGCAATGGACTGATCTCTTCTCTGGGATGTGACACTGCCTCTGGGCCTTCTTGGATAGCCGTGGTCAATGAGTAACAAAATGGAAAACATATATGGATTAAGAGTTTAAGTGAATCAGCGCACAGGGCTGGTGTAGGCTTGAGATACAATATAGGTTAGGATGAGGATAATGAGCCCTCTGCTGGAAACTCTCTATATACTTTATTTTTCTATAAGTTCTATATTCTAGTTTCATCTTCTCATTCATGTATTAAGAAGAACAATCTTTAAGTCTCATTGCCAACTCTGTGACATTGGCCATGCCCATCATGACTGCCAGCCTTGCAGAGCTGATCCAGCTGAGGATTTAGGAAGGCAGCGCACAAAGCGATCACTTTTTAAGTTGATTGACTTAACTTCGAAGGCAGCAAAGAAGCACTAGACAGCTCCCTGGAACCTGGGACTTCACATCTAATTTGCTACCTACCTTGCTCAAGGGCACAGTCAGAATAATTTAACTTGTCTGTCAGCAAGTGTTGGGAGGACAGCCAAGTGAACAGGTTGAACATACAAACTCACAGGAAGGGCACTCCCCCCTGGCATTTGAACCCAGGACCTTGTCGCTGTGAGGCAGCAGTTCTGACATGTTCTGTGCCAGAGGGCAAAACTTCAGGCTGGTTTAAGGTGCTTTCCCGCTGACCCAACAAACAGCAACACCCAACTATAGAACATTTGCCCAGGCTTAAAACTCTTGACATGTTGGCCAAAATAAACCTCCTTCATGTGACAACAGCCAACAATCACTAGCTCGTGGGCCACTGATCCACCGTGGTTGTTGTTTTGCGTAGGTCAGGCAGTGTGCAAGCCCCTTCAGACAACAAATAAATATTCTTCTTCCCAAATTGATCTGCAGTTCTTTGTTTAACAAGCCTCAAACCCGAGCCCATTGCCGCTTTCACAAATTGTCTCAAGATGGCACTGAAACAAAATTACCAAAGCACAATCAACGAGGAAGCAGCCTACAAGTTATAATTAAAGAACTAACTCAATTTTGTACTGAAAAGACTCAGCCTCTCCAATTATTGTGTCAAAGCAATGGAGAGGGGTTGCTCTTCATGAACTTATTTATTAATAGTCAGCGACACATTGCGCGGCAATTGCGTGTGTGCGTGTGTGTGTCTTACAGCAAAAAAAAAAAAGGTTTAAAGCTATGTTTGCAGTGAAAGCCATGACACAAGGAGTCCTCAAGCCCTCGGTAATTAACACTGCTGCTTTGGATCCAGTTCCTTTATCTTGTCCAGCGCAAAGGAGATCCCCCAAGACCCCAGTATCATCTATTTTCATTCAAGGTAACCTAATTCCTTTGAAGTCCGTCTGGACATTGCAGCAACAGCCCAACGTCCCAATCGATAGGGCGGGTAGACGCACCGTTTCAAGCCGGCTGACAGTGTCGATATGATTCTATGAAGCAGTAAATGTTGTTCAAAAAAGCCATTACGTGTTCATATTTATTTTCTCTTAAGTCAGTCAAGACCTTGACCTTAATTAAGTCCCTGGTAGGCTGATCTGAAGTGAGAGTAAATAATCCAAAACACTAACATTAAATATAATTTTATTTACATCTTGTACATTTGCATAATTACAAATTGATCTCCATAACGATTGGTGCTTTCTCGGGGCAGTTATTGATTATCTCATATATTCATCAAAGTGAACCTTCCAACCTCCCCATCCCACATCAATCTGTATTGATGTCTTATTTTCAGATTCATTTGAACTATTATGCTCAAGGATCAACATAGATGCAGGATGAAACCGTTTCTTATTATTATGATATGAGCTTGGCGTATGACTAATTCGGTCCCTAAAGTACAATCGCTGACCAAATATCTGCGGACAAACTGAGGTCACCAAGATTATACTCTGATGCATTTCCTTGGGTTTTAACAGAAGCTGTGACTATATGTTCCACAAATACATAAAGAGAAGCAAACTGTCTACCAGTGGTTGTTTTGCCTGCTGGTGACTTGGAAGTTGTCTACCCTGGGACAATCCACTCACAACTTCTGCTTCTTTTTTTCTCCATCTTGGTCGAGCATCTGGCTCCACAGGTGCCCGTTCATTCCCCCTCCAAACATTATTCATGCCTTTATTCATTATTCATGTTCTTCAGGTGGTGTTATAATACTCCTGCATGGTTGTCTGAAGGCTATTAAGAACATGATTTGTTCTTCTGCTACGAAGCAGATACTTGGGTCAGATACTTTTTCTGACCCAAACGACACATAGAATGCTGTTGTCCTGAGGACAAATTGCACACATACAAAATATGTGGGTTGAAATATGAATATATTTTCAAAAATAGCCATGGGAATTATGCAATCCATATCTAAAGGGTAAACAACTACTCCTTCCGTTTCTGATGATTCCTATACAGAGGAATCATTTTTTTATTGGAAAGATATTTCAATCCCGATGCAATCAGCAGGGAGAATCAGCAGGGACCTCACGAATTTGATATAAAAAAATGTTGTGTACTGATTCGATATGTATCGCCATTCTGTAAATATTTGGATCAGGTTCTATTTTTGAACTCAATTTGAACTTCGGCAGGTCTACAGGTGTCTGCCATTGTTTTTTTAAATGAAAGTAGCCGAACAGAGTAGTAGATGCAACTATAGTTGAGTGGTATGATATTACAGCTTCTTTTGCCATCGTTTGCATTTGACTCTTCATGGATCATCTTTATCAGCCTCAAAATGCTGCCAAACTTTAAGTATTATCCCTGGTATTGTGTTCCCTTCCAGACTAATCGAATGTTCTCCACCTCGAAAAAGAAAATGACTGGACAGTGCCAGTGCCATTACACAAAGGGGTGATCAAACAAATAATAAGAACATTTGTCGAAAGCAAAGCATTAACAGCAAATTGCACACAGAAGACTCAGTCAGTCCCCCACAATTTTTTTTATAAATCATAGGCTTTCCCTTGTAGAAGCCTGGCTGTACTTTGGTGTCCCTCGTTGGGCAGTCCCATCCTCCCAGTGGAATATCCCGCTGAGACACATGCACGTCTTCCCTGACACAACGATTGGACTATTAAAGACAAGGTCGCCTTTGAGGTCACCTCTAAGATACACATCAAACTTTCCAATAAGAATTTACAATGGCTATATCTTTCCCACACTAGCCTACACTGCTGCTGCCATGAATGGAGCTTCAGTTATACTGCTGCTGCGGCTATGTGCTGCAACTCCACACACTAAACAAGGACCGTCGTTGTTGGTTGAATCAGCCCTTCCTCTCTTACTCTGTCTCTCCCCCTTCTCTCTCTCTCGCACGCACGCGCTCTCTCTGTCGCGCACCCGCTCTCTCTGTCGCGCACGCGCGCTCTCTCTCTCTCTCTCTCTCTCTCTCTCTCCCTCTCTCTCTCCCTCCCTCTCTCTCTCCCTCCTCTCTCTCTCTCTCTCTCTCTCTCTCTCTCTCTCTCTCTCTCTCTCTCTCTCTCTCTCTCTCTCCCCCCCCTCTCTCCCTCTCCCTCTCCCTCTCCCTCTCCCTCTCTCTCTCTCTCTCTCTCTCTCTCTCTCTCCCTCTCCCTCTCTCTCACACTCATCAGTAGTGTGACACGGTGAGTGTAGGAGGGCGCAGTGTGTGCGGGTCACACCCTCTCCAATGTGTGGTTGTATTCTCAGCAGATGCCCAGAGGGACTTGGTGTCAGGCCTAAGCGAGGATGCAAGAGAAACCTCTTATTTCAAGCCAGGAAATGACTCTACCTCTGAACAAGTGAACGCTCTGGGATTTGATCAGGCGTGGTGCAGGGTACTTTCGATCAGATTAGTGGTTCTGCTCTTTGTTTTTTTACACATTGTCACCCAGAGATAATTTGATTTGCAAACGTACACGTTTTGTGTCGGTGGTTCGAAGCGCTTCAGAATATTACAAATTGCAACATTGCAGAGATAAGTGATGGAAGCGTCTTGAGGTGATTATTCTGAAGCCACCCACCACTCATAAAATTATTACACATCTTAAATTTTAATTATTTATTTTTCTGGAATTGAATACGGACGCTTCGCCCACTCCAAAATTAGAAAAGTGACAATGGTTCAAGATGTTTTGAAAATGCTTTCACCTTAATTAAACCTCCCAAAATTCTTGGCACAGGAAACAAAACAGCATTTTTGAAAGCTTAGTGTGGTCGTCTTGCAAGGAAAACAGAGACAATTAATCGATTTTTGGAGATTTGAGTGTAGCACAAATATCAAATCCAATTTACCTTACTATAATCTGTCTGCACCCACCCTCCATATGGCCGTAGTAAATCCTCTCACATTGAATAATAATTATTTACGAAAGATAATAAAGACTTACACAAGGCATAGAGCGCCGCATCAAATACGTTTCCAGATTGACGATTGAATAGACCGACATCACATGGCTCCTTACCATGGCAACGCCATCCTACTCCGCGGGAACAAAGGGCACAGAGGGAAGTATAAGTGATTTCGAAGAATTCATAGCCCACTCAAATGTCTATGAGACTCACAAACCTTCATCATTTTGTATTGAAGGTTGTGTTTTATTTTTTTCATCCTCTGATAAATAAACGTTCAAATGTCATCTTCCACATACACCAACCCCTTGAACTCGTATGCTTCTCACGAAGAAATCATTTGTGTGGCATTTCTCTCCCTTTTATACTCTGACTCCATTGGACGATAAGGCCGCTGGAGGCTTGAGTCGCTGCCTTGTGCAAAATGGGGGGGGGACATACTCACCCCCTGTCACAGTGGATGCACAGTACATTTCCACTCGGGACCAACGGTGTGTGTGTGTGTGTGTGTGTGTGTGTGTGTGTGTGTGTGTGTGTGTGTGTGTGTGTGTGTGTGTGTGTGGGGAGTAGGCGGTTGACGTATACCTGCCTGCCATTTTTAGCCTGAGGTGGGCCGCGGTGGGGTTTGGCAGCCCCTCTGGCCGGCCACTTGGCCACCTCGCCACGTGTGGTTGCAGCACGGCCGGGGGGGGGGGGGGGGGGGGGTGCGAGTACTACTGCTGCCTGGCGCGGCTCCCTGGGGCCTGGGGAGGCGCGGGTCAAGGGAGGGGTAGATGACGGACCCCTCGGCCGGCCCCCCGGAACACACACCGCACGCACACACGCTCCCGCGCATGCACGCACGCATACGCCCGCGCATACACACACATGTACGCACACACACACACACACAGACACGCATGCACACAGTCTGCACACGCACGCACGCACAAACACACACACACACACACACACACACGCTTGTGCAAATAGACACACCGCCCAACCCACCCACCCACTTTACACACACACATGATCACCAGCATATACATACACAAACACACACATGCACTTGCAGGCACAAACATGCACAACCGCGCGCACACACACACTAGCCGTGTTGTCAGGCAGCACTGAGGGGAAGTCCTGTTGCGTTTGAAGTGAGGACCTCAGAGAGCCCTGTTTACTCTGGAGGTGTGTGTCTGCGCGTGTTCAGTTCTGTGTGTGTATGTGTGTGTTTATTTCTATATGTATACACGAGTGTATTTGTGTGTGTATCTCTTGGTCTGTAAGTGTGTGTGTGTGTGTGTGTGTGTGTGTGTGTGTGTGTGTTTGTGTTCAGGTATGGTGTTTGTGTGTGTGTGTGTGTGTATAATAACTTGGTGTATATGATGGTCTGTGTGTTTGTGTGTGTGTGGGTGTGTGTGTGTTAAGGTTTGTGTGTGTGTGTTCAGGTCTATGTGTGCATGTGTTTGTGTGTGTGAGTGTACAGGTGTGTATGTGTTTTGGTGTGTGTATGTGTGTGTGTGAGGGAGGGGGGGGCGTCACCCCGGCCTTCCGCAACAAGAATGCCAGTGTCATGGTGGGGGTGGCGTGGAGGAGGAATGTGCTTCACAATCCCAACACTGTAGGGTCTGGGGCATGGCCATTTCTCCCCCTATTTATGTTAGCCTGCTGCTTCCTCTTCCTCAATCACTGGCTGTTTTCTCTCTACTCAGAGCGTCACTGTAGGCATGAAAATGGAGGCCCTCACTCTCATTTGTGGCCTGCAATCTTATGGCTATCGTTGTCGGTGGCCAGAAGACCTCAAGTTTCTGTTTGTATGTGTGGGTGTGTGTGTTGTGACTTGTGACTGAAGTGTTGAATTGACTGAAGTGTGTGTGTGTGTGTGTGTGTGTGTGTGTGTGTGTGTGTGTGTGTGTGTGTGTGTGTGTGTGTGTGTGTGTGTGTGTGTGTGTGTGCGTGTGTGTGTTGGTGTTTGTGTGTGGGGCTGTGTGCGTGCGTGTGTGTATGTGTCTTGTGTCATGACGGAATTATTTGGCGCCTTCAACAAATGTATAATTTCCCTCCCGCGTCTTTTTACAGACAATGTAAAATCACTTCAGAGGACAAGCTATGCCTTATTAAATAAAGCATTTATAGAATTCTTTATGAAACATTTCAAGGCTGTCAATTCCTCAAGTAGGCTACCATTGCAGATGTAGTTTATTAACGCTTCAAAGTTGCAGTTATTCTGAAGTGCGACCTGTTAATGTTATGGAAAGTTTTGTTAGTTGCATGAAGAGAAAGGTCAGGTCTTTTGAAAATGGCTAGGGCAACTTCTGAGGTAGGATTTCTATGTAATGCATTTTGTAAACAGCACTTACAATATCACCTTCATAATTTCCATATTAACTTCCAGAAACGTTCCAGCTGAAATCCACTGTTGAGAATGAATGATGTCTCTCTATATCCATCCATCCATCCTCTGTCTGTCTGCCTGTCTGTGCGTCTATCTATCCATCCTCTGTCTGCCTGTCTTTCTGTCTGTCTGCCCACTAGTGGTGCAACGGTTCACGGGTTACCCGTACGTACGGATCACCCCTCACGGTTCGGGATGCAAGTGATCCGCGGATCGGCTGATTAAAAAAAAAGAAGAAAAAAAGTTGTGCGTTCACGTGATCAGCGCATGTTTAACGGACAATTCCGGTATTTAGCCCATTGAGCCCCCTTGCTGGTTTATCTAGGATGAAATATAGTGGTTGACAGTGACCCACCGAAATGTTGACTATTGGTCCTGTCTCAGGTATTTGGCTTATTTCGATTCACCCCTGCCTGCTTCAGAATGGCTGGCTTTGGGCATTCACAAACCTGTCCTTAAAACAACCCTAAACCTTCGTTTTCAGAACTGTGCAACTCATCGAATGGTTAGTGGTGTTCGTTGATGTTCCTAATCAAGTATCGTAGCGAAATACAGTCTCTGTCGTGTTTTATTTGGCGTTTCGTAAATCCCATTGAAACAGAAACCGAACCGGAAGCGGAAACGGGCTGTGTATGTTTGGTTGTATTCTTTTCGCCCGGTTCTCTGTGCTTCCTTAGGACACCGTTTTTGTTTGTTTTTTATTTACTATCCATGTTCAAAAGAAGGAATAATGCCTGTTTGTTGTTGTTGAAGCGAAAATTATCCGACCCTTGTCTCAAAAAACGTGACACGATCCGAACCGTGAGTTTTGTGATCCGTTGCACCCCCCCCATCTGCCCACCTTCCATCTCGATATCCACCTACTTAAGATTTTCTATTCAGGACTCACAGCGCACTGTAAAAGCTGTGGCTCGGCGGCTGAAAGGAAAAAATAAACAGCATCAGCTGTGCTGGTGCCGGCTGTTAATAACCTCCTTTCAACATTCGGGGACTGTGACCCCCCCCCACATTCGGCCCTCTGCCCTGCCTCCATTACCCGACCCCTCTAATGCACGCTCCCCCCCCCCCCCCCACAGAGATGGACGTGCCGGGCGCGCTAGACGCCGTGGCCAGGCAGGTGAACCAGACGGTTCGCAGCCGGCGCCACGCCGGGGAGGAGGACTACAACATCGAGGTGCTCCTGGGCGTGGACGACTCGGTGGTCCGCTTCCACGGCAAGGAGCACGTGCAGAACTACCTCCTGACGCTCATGAACATTGTGAGTGGCCGCACCCGCCCTCCCTCCCTCCCTCCCTCCCTCCCTCCCTCCCTCCCTCCCTCCCTCCCTCCCTCCCTTCTTCCCACCCTCCATTCCCCTACCATCTTTCCTCCTTCCCTCCCTCCGTCTCTCCTCCCCTCCCTCTCTCCCTCCATCCCTCCCTCCCCCCCTCCCACCCACCTTCCCATCCTCCCTCCCCCCCTCCCTCCCTCTTTCCCTCCCTCCCTCCCTCCCTCCCTCTTTCCCTGCCACCCTCCATCCCCAGGGCTGTAAGCGGGGAGGGTGTCGTTGAGGATGTTGAGGTGACACGTGAGGTGAGGCCTGTGAACGGCGCTGTGTGAGCAGAGCCGGCGTTGACTTTTCTCCGTCGCTGCGCTTCACCCTTCTCCCGGACCCGTCTCTGTGCTGTTGAAAGTCAGTCATGTCGCGTCTCCTCGGGGGTCTAGATTGGTAATGGCGTGCCATGCAGGTGTGAGTATTTCATCTGCAGACTGGAGACCTGTGTCACGCCTTAGCTGATCTATGAATCTCATCCTTTGATCTTTCTGTGATCTTTTGGTTCCCAGAGGACAAGGGGACGAGCCGATGTCCTGATAGTTGCAGTTGCCTTTTATGTATTGTGCACGATAGTTGCGGTAGCTTTCCTTGCAACCTCTCATTTCGTACACGGTACATGTGATGTTGCAAGAGGACCGATGTACCCCCCTGCGTCTGATATTCCCTTCAAGCTACAGAGGTACACAGGTGCTTCCACTCAAAGAACACGGGGCCGATAGATCCTCCAGACATGGCCGCCGCGCCGCATGATGCACGCCAGGGACATGAATAGCCGTCTGAGGCAGTGACTCCATGGCTGCTCCTTTATCCAGTTCATTCATCATCATCATCATCATCATCATCATCCCCTTGTAAAGAATATAGCCTTGTTTTTCCTTCCGCACAAATCGTGAAATAGTTTAAAAAAAGTTGGAGACCAAAATATAATTAGGAGATGTCAGCGGGAGAGAAGAGCGAGGAGTCGGATGGCGTAGGTCTTTGTCATGTAAACAGAGAGTTCTGCCTTTAATCCACCGTCGGGGCTGTGTGCTGTATTCTGCAGGGAGACGAGACTCTGTGGAGAGTCTGTGTGCATTCATTGCTCCGCCGCCGAATTTGAACAAAGATTGGGAAGCATCGAGACACACACTTGGTCCAATCTTTTCATGCTGTCTTTGTAAAGTAGAGCCTGCATGGGGGACATCCGCTGTTGCTTCTCTGCAAATACTCCCTGAACGATCAAAGCCTGGCTGGCTTTGATCTTCACTAAGAAGCCACATTCTTCAACACGCTTCAGGTCACGGATATCCACAGAGTGTCCAGCGTAGTGTAAGGCGATCGAGTGAGGCGTGTCTTGGCACCTACAGTACAAACTGGAAAATGCATTTCCTGTAGAAAATGCGGTGAGTGCTCTAGTGCATAGTGAGGTTGAGTACATGTTTTAGTAAAGCCACATAGTTTACGACGTAAAGGCCTAAATGGCTTTAATCAAGTAAAGGGATTTGAACAGAGTCTAAATCAGTGGTTCTCAACCTTTTTTGAGCAAACGCCCCCCTGACCTTACCCTGATCCTCTGACGCCCCCCCCCCCCCCCACAATAAAAAAATATAAATAAACTAACAACCCCACTCACACTCGTGTTATATTGCTTAAAGTTGTCAGTTCATCGTTTTTGATACAAAAAATAAAAAAATATTAATGAATATTCATGACATGCAATTAAACTTCCAGAGAGAGAGAGAGAGAGAGAGAGAGAGAGAGAGAGAGAGAGAGAGAGAGAGAGAGAGAGAGAGAGAGAGAGAGAGAGAGGAGTTGAGGAAGAAATGGTTCGTGCCCCGTGACCTTGGGCACCGCGACCACTCCCGCGTCTCCCGCCATGCCCCGTGAACGAATGAATGAATGGCCCGGGAACCACGGGCACCGCGGCCCGGGCAACGCGGACTCCACGAAAACAGATCGCACGCAGAGGCCTAAAGGTGCGGCCACACCAGACGCGTATCTCGCGTACTTCGCGTATGAAATCGCCATTTTTTCCATAGGGAACCATTGGTTTCCGCGTATAAGCAAAATTTTACGCGCGTATTGCGCGTATGAGGCGCGTATATTTACGCACTATACGCGCGTATATCGCGTATATCGCGTACATTTCAAGAGTTCAAAAAATTTAACTTTTTACGCTCATACGCATGACGATTAGCCGTGTTGCCCAATCAGCGTTGAGCTTGACCCGACGTCACTGGCAGAGAGTAGTGAGCTTGGACAGAAGCATACGGCCGACATCTTTCTTTATTCTGTGTGGAAATAGTAACATAGTTACGCCATTAAATGCTTTTATGGAAACATTTCTAGCGAGAAATGTGCATTTTACTTTCATAATGTTCGCTCGGTGAATGTGAAGGATGTTTGGTTTGATTGTTATGACGAAGAGGGAACGCTCCGTTCACTTGCATGGACAGAGTCTCTGGTTACTAAGCAACCTCAACGTCTTGGCGGACTATATATCTGCTGATCAACACTACGAATGCTGGAAACACACCAGACACACCATGTGAAGTTATTTAACCCGATTATTGTTATTTATATCCGAGATTATTTAATCTAACCCGATCTAAACTCTATCACCAAAACACGGCAGCGTTTGGGTTTCCTACCTCGGACTCCAGCGCAGCCACGGCCGACAACTATCTTTATTCTGGGTGGAAATAGTAACATAGTTACGCCATTAAATGCGTTTATGGAAGCATTTTTAGCGAGAAATGTGCATTTTACTTTCGTAATGTTCGCTCGGTGAATGTGAAGGATGTTTGGTTTGATAGTTATGACGAAGAGGGAACGCTCCGTTCACTTGCATGGACATGGACTCATCTAGGCGAGTGACGTAGGCGCGTATGGCGCGTATGCGACCATTTTTGACACAAAATGGTCAAGCAACATTTTACGCGTGTATCTCGCGTAAAAATTACACGAGATACGCGTCTGGTGTGGCCGCACCTTAAGGCCTACATGTTTTGTATTTGAAATGCAACAGTCTTTTCGCGGAGACTACGCTCAGAGCAGCTGGAACTGAACAAGAGGAAGGAGGTAAACGGGCTATGAAACAAAATTTGATCAGCGTTACTATAGAGATCATGACGATTGCTGATGTAACGGGAGTCCGGGCGTGTGCAGGACCGAACCGCGCTGTATTATCACTGTTCCACTGCGCATAGACAGTAAAAAGTAGCTGAGACGGTAGAGGGGTTAGTATTGCATATTCTCGAAGAAAGTTGTCCAATCCCGGGTTGCTTTGAACTCACTTCATTTATTATAAAGTCGTCGGCATGTTTCGGCATGGTAAGTGAAGCTATACGGAGGGAATTGAATCTAACACGTGTGAGAGGAAAATACCGTGATCTACTTCAAGCCCCCCGGGCTAAGGCCCGGGTGGCTCTCTGTCGTCTACCTATTGAACTCTGGCCACTTTCAGCCACGGGCAGAGGCCCGTGGCTGTCCGCGGGTGTCGCTGAAAATCTCTGGCCTTCTATGGGCCACGGGCAGAGGCCCGTGACCCTTCGCGAGTGTCGCTGAAAATCTCTGTGCCCTTCACCTCGTGTGCACAGGTAAGGGACCGTCAAGTGGGCGTGGCCTAGTGGGCGTGGTGGCTTCGGCTTCTTCAGGTGATGCCTTCTGTGGTGGAGCCGCCTTCAATAAGGTCTTGCTCCCCTTGTGGCTATGTATAGTATTTACGGCTTATATGTTTGGT
>NC_082387.1:8978265-8985765 GCF_031168955.1 Gadus macrocephalus
CTAGCCAAAACTCCCATGCTTTCTGATGTACAAGTCCTATATTAACTTTTGCCAATCTGGCAAATGGAGGAATCCCAATGGAGGAAGCGATGCACCAAGCCTGGCCTGCCCCCAGATTGATCTCAAGATTGGGGGGAGGCAATTGAGAAAAAGAGACCGTTGAAAACTGGATAAAGGCACACAGTTTAGTGTAGGACACCGACGGCTAAATGGCAACAATGCTCAGGTCGGCAAAGCGATACTTAGTACAGCAAAGCCGTACAAACATAGAGCCACAGTCTACATGTGGCTGCTCCAGGGGGAATTTTGACTTACTTTGATTCCCCTCACATAAATGGAAGGACATTGTTTGGAAATGTATCCTCATTTCTGGCCCACAACAAGAAATCCCTGAAGCGGTTAAAATGCACAAAAAAAAACCCTGCTTTTTAAATGTGGTTTTCCTTACCGTCCTTGCCGGGGACTGCTCTACAAAATCATTTAGCCAGCCAGGGAGCATAACCCTCAGCTCCAGTTGTGTTTTGTTTATCCGCATGGCGTGCAAACAGCCATCAATGCACAGCAGGGGGATTTGCTGATTGACCCAAGAGCTCTTACAAGCCTTGCTCTGAGGGGCTAAAAGTCCTCTGTGGTAATAGACCCCTCAGCTGGATGACCCACTGTCTCCATTAAAGGGGTAGTTCGGAATTTTGGACATAGGGCCTGATTCCCAAGTGAGCATTGGTATTCTATATCACTGGAGACAGTTTTCAACACATTTCATACAGTCCTTCTAGTTGCAGAGTTCGCTCGTGCTAGGCTAGCGCACGTCAACGGGCAATGCTAGCCTGCTATTAAAAACAGTCTTACCCACTCCACAGTACACCCGAGGTAAATCAATTATAACGACAGACTATAAATCTAAATGTCTGTTTATAGAATAATGTTAGAAATAAAACCAACCTTGCATTGCATTGCATTTTGAGGGAATTGCGGGGTCTCAGCAGCAGTGTTTATATTCCTGTACGTAGGCTACGGCAGCGGCGGACTGATACCTAGGTTACCTGCCACTGTCATTGCTACAAACGCAGAGTACAGTGAACGAAGGAATTCTTTAAGCGTATTCAATTAACAAGATATGCCCACGTTTGGAGGAGTTAGCGATGCATCTGCTTTTGAAGACGATTATGAGGAATTTGTTGTATCCAACGAACCGTACATGTACGAGCCGGTGTTTTGATGTCCAAGCCAGCAGCAACAAGCCACAGTTGAGTCCTTTCTGGATCTCGCACTGGAAATTGGTGGAAACTTTGTGGTGCCCATCTGTACCGTTTATTTCTACAATTTCTAAAAGCACACTGAACCATCATGTTGCCTAGTCGTTCAATTGCGCTTCTGTCCCACGCTTCTCTGTTTACGTTCTTCTGTCGTGATTCGGTTACAAACCTAACCAGCGCATAGTAAAATTCCGCTTCTGCTGAGAAAGTAGTTCCTCGATGATTCATGCGATGCAAGGTTAGTTTTATTTCTAACATTATTCTATCAACACAGACATTTAAATCTATAGTCTGGCGTTATAATTGATTTACCTCGGGTGTACTGTGGAGTGGGTAAGACTGTTCTTAATAGCAGGCTAGCATTGCCCGTTGCCGTGCGCTAGCCTAGCACGAGCGAACTCTGCAACTAGAAGGACTGAATGAAATGTGTTGAAAACTGTCTCCAGTGATATAGAATACCAATGCTCACTTGGGAATCAGGCCCTATGTCCAAAATTCCGAACTACCCCTTTAAGGATGTAGCGGTGGACACAGACAGCACTATGCCCTCATCGTAAGTTCTTGTGATTGGTGCCAGAAGTTCAGAGGAACCCAGGTCGACGCGATTGCCTCGATGAGGACCTCTGACGGGGTGTTGAAGAGTCTGCAGATCCTCTGCCTTTCAGCACCATACTGCCTCTCACAATTCTATTTGATCCCCCCCCCCCCCCCCCCCCATCCCCCATCCCCACCTGCATGCTCACGTTGCCCGGCTGGCCAAAGGGCTGCCTCCTTAAGATCAAACATCAATGTAGCGCAGCAATGGAGCTCCGAGGCTTCAGTATCTGCCTTGCGCGGCCTTCCCCCCCGAGGCGGTCAAATCCTGTTTTTATCGCCCAGGTCCACCAAAGTGATGAACCCTGTGTGATCAGGACGTGTACGTTAACACCTTCTTTGGTATCGCTGTTAAATGTGCAATGGTATTCAAGTGAGCCTTGGTTGGAGAAAAAAAATGGATGCATGCTGTCGTATGAAACAAATGCGGAGCATCGAGGAGCCCGCCCCAGGCTCAAGGGCCAATTCAGTTTTAAAGGGCATAGCTTATGGCCAATACAAAATCCACTGTCATTCCATGTGGGGCAGATCAGAAAAAAAAGTGAACAAGAAAGAATTTGTCAATCGATAGACAATCGTTGTCTATTACTACTGCCATCTGTTGTTTCCATTTTGTCCATGGATTAGTCCTAATAAGAGCGTTTGCTTCACCCCACTGGATGAGTTGTTTTCTTCAAGCCATTACCTTTAGGAGAGGATTGCCTGCCGCTTCCTTCGTAGGAATCAGCGGCAGAATTAATTACATTTTCTAAATTATAAATTATCTTATCATCACTCTTCTCCTGGCTTTATTTGACCTATTGTCGGGGATTTCATCAGCGGCATGGCAGGCCACAAGACGAACAGCACCACGTGCCCCTGTGGTAGCGTGAGTGGGTTGGATATTTAATAATTGATGCGGCCAGAGTTAAACCATACTAAGTATTTAGTGCCGGTTTCATCCTCTCCCAGCCAAGTTAGTTTTGCTTTGTTTTCTTATATATCACTGGATAACGCTGTGTATTCAGCCTGTGATCTTTTCGGGCACGCGTTTTCATGAGATTAGGAAAAATGGTACATTTAAAAAACAAAATTATTTATCAATGATTTTTAAGAAATAACAACCGATAGTGGAACATGTCCAAAATCGTCCTCTCTCTCTGTGGACTCCGTAGACTCTGTCGTGCGTGCGTCTCACGACGTGCCACCTCATTGCTCATCCTGCTATGTAATTGCCGACCAGTGATTGATTTCTCAACACAGCGCAGAGGGGGGGGGGGGGGGGGGGGGGTCGTTACCACCACCCCAACCCATGTCCCCTACTTAACACTTTTCGGTGCATTCCGGCCAATCGATGCCCGTGTCGTTTCCTCCCGTCACTCACCCCTCAACGTCACCCTCTCATCAGAATGACGGCCTGACGCATGGTACACAACGCTTCCTTCCAGTCTTTGACTGTCTCCTTCGACAAGGCTGCTGCTGTCACATCTCGTCCCGACATCATCTCCCCTCTCCACCCCCCGCATACACACACACACACACACACACACACACACACACACACACACACACACACACACACACACACACACACACACACACATACACACACACACACACACACACACACACACACACACACACACACACACACACACACACACACACACAAACACACACTTTATTTTCCTCAAACTCCCCATGTCTGTCATTATGTGCTTTTGTTCTGCCTCACTCTCCCGTTGATCTCTAATTACCCTCTGTCTCCAGGCTACGCTCCAGTGACCGGCATGTGCCACCCAGTGAGAAGCTGTACCCTCAACCATGAAGACGGCTTCTCCTCTGCCTTTGTCGTGGCCCACGAGACCGGACACGTGTAGGTCCAGGTCTATGTGGGGAGGGCAGATCTGTTGTGTTGTATTGGAGTGCTCCTTGGTCCCCCGATGGTTTGAATTTTAGCTCCCGCTGATGGATTGTGTCAGAGCTCTGACAAAAGAAGGACCACAAATTACAAACTTACAGTCATACTTCTGTAGTACATATTAGGGCCCGACCGATATTGATTTTTGAGTGCCGATGCCGATTATTTTCAGAGAAAAATTACGATTACGATTTAATCGGCCGATTAAAAAACAAAAAAAGAAAACAAAAAAATATATATACTTTAAACACTTTTGACGAATATGTGAATTGAATGCAGAACCTTTGAGTGTTTTAGAATACATTTACAGTCAAAAATTAGTGTAATGTAAAATAAATAACTAACTCCCAATGTGCTGCGCTCGTGAGCAGTGACTAACACGTGCGTGCTGAGCAGTATGGTCTCACCGTTAGAGTCTACAGTATAACAAATTAACATGGCCTGGGACCTAAAGAAAAACAGGCACAACATGCTCAAACAACGCGTCTTGTGTACATTGGTGAGGTGAGCGCGCAGCTGCCTGAGCGAGCGTGCTTTCATGTTGTACGGTAAAATTCAATCTCCTCTTTTTTACTCCAGCTAAAGTTGTTAGTTAGCAAGGCGAGTAGGAGCGCAATCTGCAGGATACTAATCGCAATAACATTTATAAATAAAAATAAAAATAAAAAATAAAATCGGTTGTAATCGGCGTCTTTTTGGCCGATGCCGATTATTTTCAAAAAGGCTATAATCGGCCGATTAAATCGGCAGGCCGATAAATCGGTCGGGCCCTAGTACATATACTTGTATGTGTGTGTATGTACTACAGCACCTCACATGTTTGTCACCGGTTGTCCACCTTGTGTCACATGAGGGCATGCACATACATGTGGGAATGCATGTGTCCGCCCCACATCAGAGTTCTGACACAAGGAGGAACACAAACGACAAACTTACAGTTATTTGTGTTTACAGTCAAACGTACACAGAGTGTATCTACAGATACTCATATGTTTGTCATTTGTGATCCTCCTTGTGTCACATGAGAGCATGCGAATGTCCACCCCACATGCGGGTGCGTTGTGTTTCTTCTGATCAGAATACAAATATAATGACCATGGAGACAATAGGTATCGGAGTGGCTAACCCCCTTAATCTGTTGTTGTTTGATTAAGTCGGACCACATTATTCAAGCACAGTCCAGTCACCCACCCTCGCTTATCGAGTCAAAAGATCAGGGTACTCGAGTTTCTGCGACGGTCTTTACAAATTTGTTCAAGCAAATATGCATACAGATATAATTGGGATTATGGTGGAGCACCAACGAAGCCAAAGGGATTTTTCCACAGGATCGAAAAAAAATTCAGAACAAAGGAAGTGCCGGGGGAAAGCGATGATTCTCTTCTGGTTTCAATTAGAAGGCCAAGGTTCACACTCACACATTGGCAGTCGCACACCTTGTTTTGGATGATCTCGAGTCGGATACTCAAGTGGCGTCCACTCCCAGGACAGAGCTGTTGGTGACCCCTTGTAGTCTCAGATTCAGCAGAGCAACAGAGATGGGGTATCACGTAGAATAAGCCTCAAAGCAATCCATCTGTCACTATGGAAGTGTAACGCATTCACTTGAGAAAATAGTTTCTGCTCTTCAGAAAATTTAAACATAATTAACTCTGAAGTCAGAGAAAAGTTTGAATGGATAAAAAAAAAAAAAGTAGGCTCTTAGGTACAGAAGTGCAGTGTTTTTTCTAAATTAATCATTTTCTCAGAAATCCCAGAAAAGTTTAAATGTGTTTTTAAAAGTATGCCCTTTTTTCTAAATGAACGAGTTAATGAACTCTAAGAATTCTGAGGACGGTTTTGCATAAATATAAAAAATCTGCTCTTGTTTTTCTGACTTAAAAGATACCTCACCTCATGAGGTATCTGATTAAGTCAGAAAAACTGGGCAGATTTTCTTTTTGCATAAAAAACCCTATCCGACTTCTGAGAGAAGAACATGAGCAGAAATAATTTTCTCGGGTGAGCTTGCATTAGGCTTCCGTACTTAGGGGAAAGAGAGCTTCACTTGGGATCCTGAGGTATCTCTTTAATCTAGAAAATAGAGCAGGATTTGTATTTGCCATGAAAGCGTTTTCTTAATTCTTAGATAATAAATTTGTTAATTCAGAAAAACAGCAGATTATTTTCTCGACAAAACTCATAAAATCTAATGATGCCGTTAAGAAACAACAAGGGCCAAATTTGTGTGAATGAATTACGCTTCTGTCAAAAACAGCTTACAAAAAACGATCAAATAAACATCATAGAATTTATATAAGCGTTGGCGCTGTCGTTCTATTCAGTTCATTCTGGGTCTAAAAATGGTGTTACTTGGTTCTAGGTTCTTAGTGACTTTACAGAGCCAGACCTATTAGCATCTACTGTATATATCCGCTGAGAAACTCGAATAAACATGACATTGCCAAAAAGGGGAATGGCACCAAACCCATTAACCAATCTGCTCTCCCATCCCGCTAGTGCAATAATCCTAAAAAATGAATTATCTTTAACCTCAAATGTACAGATATGAATAATTGGATATTCCTAACATTGTTCATAAATAATATATTATCTATAACAGACAATAGAAGACACATATACAGGTTGTCCTTACAGCCAAAATGGATTTTACTATAATTTAATAATTTGAAAGGAATGACTTTTCTTTCGACTTTGGCAATAATCCAAAGAGAGAGAGAAGGAGAGGGAGAGAGACATTATGCCTTTTGAGAACCAGCTGGAGGGCTTAAAGGCCAGTTGTTTTCACAGAGACATCAGGCTTGCTTTGAAGGGCCACAGATGGAATTCATGAAACGATGGCCATGTCTACCTTTTAAAAAGCTATTTTATTATTCTTAACAGTCCTTGTATTATTTGTAGCTATGTATAAAGCAGTGTGGGCCAATGGTCAACATTTATTCTTCGTAAATATTTTTTATTTATTCGGATTCTATGTACTGTTATGTCTCAATTATACATGACAAAAACTAAGTGTCAGTGTAACTTCTATAAATAATGCATTTCGACAGAATTATAGTTTAGGCCTTCAATAATGCCTATGGGGAAATACATAGGAAATGTGTATGGAAGTTTACATTAAAGTAAATATATAAAACCTTTAAGTTCGAAATTTAAAAACCAATAGCAATTCCAAAATACATAAGAATAACATTAAAGGTTAAAAAAATTACATTAGGCAGCTTATTATTAGTGGACTAACTAAACAACTACTTTGATATACTAGATGTATTTGTGTTTCTCACTTTTCAACATTTGTATTTCTGGCGGTTGCTAGTGGCTTCCCCTGGGTCTTCTGTCGAAATAATAATGTTTTATTAAACTGCCTAGATTCAAGATTTTAAGAGATTTTAACCATGGCTTTCTCAGGTTCTTGCCTTGCCATTGCATTCAGAACAATCCAGAACACGTATCCCATTATCGTGGTAGAAAAACGATGGCCATGAACATTTCTGAAGTTCAACCTCCTGAAGTTGTAATGAATCTAAAACTTGCAATAGACCTATCTGGAGGGAAAGAATCGTTTGAAGCGTCGTAATTAAGACGGCTGCCAAAGAAAAAATGTCCAGGAGAAGAAGGTGAAACGGCCTGACATCCTGTCCAAATTGCTGTGCTGGAGGGCAAGTCCCAGCTATCTGCATTGCGTAGCTTGATTTGCTCTCGGTAAAATATTCATCCATAGACGATTGGCTGCAAGACATATCAGAGATA